>NC_051154.1:389563629-389702021 GCF_013339745.2 Dermacentor silvarum | reverse complement strand
CTGGCGTCTGTGAGTTTGAATGTCTCGGTGGGATCTCGTGTGGAGAAAAAAAAGAAAAAAAAGAAAAAAGGAAATACGCGCGTTTGAAAAAAAAAAGGCCGGCGCAGGAGGGTGACAGTGTAGAAAAAATATAATTAGAAATTTAAACCTGGAGGGAGACAGGTGTACCTGGAAAAGCGCTTGTATGGTTGATGAATGCGTAAAAGCATGGAGGACGATATCAATTGAGTGGTAGGGGAGATGCAGGGAAGAACTGGAAATGGAAGAATAGGTGAGGTTGATGGAAAAAAAAAAACGGCACAGGTGAGTGACAGCGGAAGAAATATTTTGAAACATGAACACTGAGGGGACAGGTGTACCTGGAGCGTTCGTATGGTTTATCAATAGTAAAAGCATGGAGGAGGATAATAAATTGAGTGGTAGGGGAGATGCAGTGAAGAACTGGAAATGGAAGAATAGGTGAGGTTGAGCATCGAGATTAGCTGGAGGTTTAACTTGTTTTGCGCGTTTGTTAATGGTATAACAATTTATGGTTTATGTTACTGCTTTTAGCGATTCTAAGTGCCACGTGATAAATTCATCCCCGGGGGTGCAGGCATTTAAACTTGTGTATTAGGTATGATTCTGTATATTTTCTCTCGCGAGGTGAACGAAAATTTGTTTGTAGTATATAGAGTCTTGCTTCATCAAATATTGGCCGTGCTCATTGAAGTGGCTGGCTACTGCTTTAGGTAAATTGTGTTTGTATCTGCGCGATGGCCGTTGAGTCTCGTGTGCATTTCTTGTCCAGTCTCACTATGTATTGCTTGTTACAAGTGGCACATTCTAGACAGTAGACTACGTTGCTTGACGTGCAGGTGAAATTCGCAGTTACCTTGTGAATGTAATCTGACGCTGTACTTTTTACTGTAGTAGTAGATGAATATGTTTGCATGTGGAACACCTGGAGCGGCCGCAGGGACCGGATGTTGGCTTCGTCTTTGTCTTTAGTTGGCGTGTACAAGAATGTCCTTGAAGTTACTGTTCCGTCTGTAGGCTACTCTGGGCGGGTCGGGAAAGATCTTATTAAGTTTCTGGTTGCTGGTGAGAATTGGTGGGTATTTCCTGAGGATATTCTTCACGTTGGGGAGTGCGTTTGAGAATTTAGTAGTAAGAAGAGGCGTTGTTGTCCTTGTGATCTTAGGGCGGGGTTGAGGACCTTGGCTCGATCAAGCTGGTTGCAGCGGTGTAGGCTTTCTGAAGGGCAGTGTTCGGGTAGTTCCTGCTTGATAGGGTTTCCTTAGGGTGTCGAGTCTGTCTATGTAGTCATGGTTTTCAACGCAAATGCGACGAAGTCGTGTGGCTTGGCCTTTAAAGATACCTTGTTTGCAATGTCTGGGATGGTGGCTTGTATAGTCTAGGTACTGTTGTTTATCAAAGGTTTTCTATACAGCGTTTTCTTTAGTGTCCCATTATCAATATATATTGTTGTATCCAGAAAGTTTATGCGCTCATTTGAAGATTCCGATGTGAATTTTATTGGTGTGTGAAAAGAATTAGGAAAGTTACAAATTTATCTAAACGTTCCTGACCATGTTCCCATATTATGAATATACCGTCTATGTATCGTAGGTATGTGTGGGGCTTGTGCGTGCAACGAGATAGGAAATCCGTTTCTAGAGTACCCATAAATATGGTTGGCGTAGGTTGGTGCAAAGGTGTGCCCATAACTGTCCCATGTATTTGTAGATAGTAATTTTCCTCAAATTCGAAGTAATTATAATGTCAGAACTAGTTCAAGAAGAGACAAGTATACTTCAATAGAGTGTTGTGCATTGTGTTTGGGACAGCGTTTCTTTTATCGAGTTTAAACCATCAGGGATTGGAATGTTGGTGTACAGGGCCGTGACGTCTAGTGTTGCGAGAATTATGTTTTGGTGGTAGTGTCCTTTTTGTATTAATGTCCTCTATAATTCTGAGTAGATGGGGGGTATCTTGTACAAATGACGCAAGCGTTTTCGGAAAGTCACCAAGGAGTGGTTAAGAAATGTGGAGAGGCTTCTGTCGGGGTGTTGTTGTTCGATACTATCGGACGCCCTGGGATATTAGCGGTGTGAAGTTCAGTGGGTGGAATTTTATGAATTTTCGGAAGGAGGTAGAAGCGTCCTGCAGCTTTGTTGCTTGGTTTAAGAAATTTGAATTCTGACGGTGTTATCAATTCATCATCCAAAAGTGATTTCAGCCTGTTGGTAATTTTCAGTGTGGTATGGTAACGTCGGGTCATTGTCTAGCTATGTAATGTTCAGGGTTGTTTAGCGTCTGTAAGCCTCGTGCTTGTACTTATCTATCGGCCAAATAACTATACTTCCACCCTTATCTGCTTCCTTAATGACAATGTCGTTCCGGCAACTAAGATTTGAAAGGATACGATTCTCTGATGACGTTATGTTTTAGGTCGCTTAGCTGTCTTGGATTGGCTTATAATTTCTTTAGTAACAGTTTTGAGGTATAGGTCGAGTTCTATGGCTTGTTCTGGTTCAGGAGTCCAAGTAGATTGGGCTCTAAGTGGGGTCGTCCCGGTGTCTGGTGCGTTGTTGTCGGCGAAAAAAATGTCTTATCCGCATTCGTCGGGAAAATTCCGAAAGATCCTTGTGAAGCTCAATTCATTTATTGTGTTGTTCGTGGGACAAAAGTTTAGGCCCTTGCTAAGTACGTCTATTTCTTCCCTACTTAATGTTTTTGAAATATCTACAACATTAGACTGATTTAATTTTGGGGAGCCTTCAGCCACGTCTGCTATTTGTAGATTCGAACTCCTTTTTGTAGGCGTGTCTTTTGTTGGCGTGTTTTGTCTTACTACTAAATTCTCAAACGCACTCCCCAACGTGAACAATATCCTCAGGAAATACCACCCAATTCTCACCAGCAACCAGAAACTTAATAAGATCTTTCCCGACCCGCCCAGAGTAGCCTACAGACGGAACAGTAACTTCAAGGACATTCTTGTACACGCCAAACTAAAGACAAAGACGAAGCCAACATCCGGTCCCTGTGGCCGCTCCAGGTGTTCCACATGCAAACATATTCAATCTACTACTACAGTAAAAAGTACAGCGTCAGATTACATTCACAAGGTAACTGCGAATTTCACCTGCACGTCAAGCAGCGTAGTCTACTGTCTAGAATGTGCCACTTGTAACAAGCAATACATAGGTGAGACAGGACAAGAAATGCACACGAGACTCAACGGCCATCGCGCAGATACAAAACACAATTTACCTAAAGCAGTAGCCAGCCACTTCAATGAGCAAGGCCATATATTTGATGAAGCAAGACTCTATATACTACAAACAAATTTTCGTTCACCTCGCGAGAGAAAATATACAGAATCATACCTCATACACAAGTTTAAATGCCTGCACCCCACGGGGATGAATTTATCGCGTGGCAACTTAGAATCGCTAAAAGCAGTAACATAACCTTAAATTGTTATACCATTAACAAACGCGCAAAACAAGTTAAACCTCCAGCTAATCTCGATGCTCAACCTCACCTATTCTTCCATTTCCAGTTCTTCACTGCATCTCCCCTACCACTCAATTTATTATCCTCCTCCATGCTTTTACTCATTGATAAACCATACGAACGCTCCAGGTACACCTGTCCCCTCAGTGTTCATGTTTCAAATTATATTTCTTCCGCTGTCACTCACCTGTGCCGTTTTTTTTTTCTTCCATCAACCTCACCTATTCTTCCATTTCCAGTTCTTCCCTGCATCTCCCCTACCACTCAATTGATTATCGTCCTCCATGCTTTTACGCATTCATCAACCATACAAGCGCTTTCCAGGTACACCTGTCTCCCCCCCAGGTTTAAATTTCTAATTATATTTTTTCTACACTGTCACCCTCCTGCGCCGGCTTTTTTTTTTTCTCAAACGCGCGTTTTCCCTTTTTTTCTTTTTTTTCTTTTTTTTTCTCCACACGAGATCCACACCGAGACAGTCCAAAATCCCAGACGCCAGGATACCTTTTTCGGCGCCTTGACCACACCAGGTCTCGCCAATTCTGTATACCGCCGCGACGACGCCTAGGGCGAACTAGTGAGGCTAACGTCCCTTGACGGACCAAGCTGCTCCCTGTCAACCACAAAATTACCCGATGCCTTGGTGCTACGCTACTCAAGTCATGCTTTCAACTCGTATTGTGACCTGCACACTGACCGGCTCTTCAGGGACCCCAAACGCACGCCGACCACGAGTCCTCCGAACGCTCACTCGCCTCTCGCTCCCCCAACCCCCTCTGACGGTGTTTTGTTTTTATAATTTTTTTTTGCCACTTTCTCGCTCTCCCGCTCTTGTCCCCTCGTCTTAGAAACCGCGCCTAGCCAGTCAAGTGCCGGCGCTCATTTTCTTTTCAGTTTCTCCCTTTACAGACAGCCACAGCGGACATCGACGTGACGTCACTCCACTAACCCCTTAAAACTAACCCGCCGAGGATGACGAGGCCGCCTTTGACGAAGATAGGTCCTCCTATCGAAACGTTGGCCAGCCTTTCTGAGGCACCTTATCCCTGTTTATAATCCTTATTCCTCGTGTGCTACTCCATTAGTCAGATATCTTTTTTTTTATTTTGGATTTCCAGACCAGCTGACAATGACGGAACAGGGTAAGTGCCCCTTGTTATCCTTTGCACATGTAGCGATCCTTGCAGATAGCCAGTACAAATACCTGAAGAAGTACTTTCCACCCGGACCACACGCGCCGTACATAAGACATTTGAGCGGGGCGCAAACATTAGATATTCTTCCATTAGTTTGTGACGCACCAGTGGACACCACACACTTCATCATCAATGTAGGAACTAACAACGTCAACACACACAACGCCACGGAAACGATCGAGTCCATGAACGACGTAATACGCACCATACAAACAGCTCGGCCAAACGCACACATAACGTCCCCGCCTACAAAACAAACACCGACCACTAATCCACCAAACTAACAAGCGGATGAAACACAATGAGGAAATCAACAAACTCAACTCGTTAATATTTAACTTAGAACACGTCCACAAGAACGTCGACACAATGCACCACGCAGAAATACACGAAGCACCGCATGAACACCTAGCTTGGGATGGCTTCCATCTGAACCCCAGAGGAATACATCTAGCTTCCGAAAACATCAAATCCTTTATTAAGGACAAGTACAGAAAAACACTCTGTAAATCTAACCCTACCGACACTGCCATTCCGCACAACACAACTGCAACAGTCTCTTCGGGCACACAGACAACTCATTGTGAGACGGGCCACCGCGCACATGTTATTCCAAAGACGAAATTAACGGCAGTGCAAACAGACACAACTGTTACAGGCAACACGAAATCCATAACCGACGCATTCACACAGACACACACACGCTCGCCTGCACACGCAACGGCAGTACAAACAGACACAACTGTTGCAGACAACACAAAATCCGTAACCGAAGCATTCACACAGACACCCACACGTTCGCCTGCACACGCAATGGCAGTACAAACAGACACAACTGTCACAGACAACACAAAATCCATAACCGAAACATTCACACAGACACCAACACGCTCGCCTGCACACGCAAAGACTCAAACAGAAACAGAGGTAGAACTAAGTGAGGCATGCGGAAACAAACCCGCTAAACAGAAGCAAACGACACGCAAATCTACCCGCCAAAAGGCAAATAAATGACAGTCATTGAAAGTTAATAACCACTCTCAGCCACGCAGTACAGAATTTCTGCAGGCCAGAAAACTTACCAAGAAACGTATGAGTTACACTTTTCATCTGAAAACGTACAAGACTGCACACAGAACAATATAATCCCCAAGGGACTAACCCTGAAGGCTATACCAGCTCTAGGAACACTCCCACCCCATCATCGTGCAAACTGGCAAACAACATTAAACAATGCCTCCTTCTCACTTTTGAATATACTCACGGAACACTGCGAAGAACAACTGGAAAGTTTTAACCATAGACTTCAGAACATAGCTCTGACACCAGATGAGACGAAAGATTTAGAACAGTACCACGAAGCACAGTCTCGAAAACTGGTTCAAAAACGGAGGAAGAAAGCGAACTTCAATCAGAAAACAACCTTCCAGGCAAACGGCTACCTCACGCCAACAAAAGGGAGTTCGAATCTACAAATAGCAGACGTGGCTGAAGGCTCCCCAAAATTAAATCAGTCTAATGTTGTAGATATTTCAAAAACATTAAGTAGGGAAGAAATACATGGCTTGCACGTGACGTCACGTCCGCCCGCGCCGCTGCGTCCGCGCCATGCCGGAGCACCGCGCGCGCCGCCTTCGCATCTGATCGCGTGCGCTTATGCGGTCTCACTGTGTTTTCTAAGCGGATTTCACCGCTCCTCGAGAGAAATGTCACCCGTTTACAGTAGGCCTGCGTTTAACGAGGCATTTCACGCAGGACTGATCGGTTCGGCGCGTGCACGATATCAAGAAAAAGTGAAACTGTGCGACGATGTGGACCCGTACGCGTTGCGACTTAGTGCGGATACGACGATGGACGTTAGCGCTTTCCCCGAGGTCTCGCACGGATGCATTGTAAACTGCATAATGTTTTCTCTTCAAGCTTCGTGACACTGGAGGAAATGAAGGCTTATAAATCGCTTGAATCCCACAACTACTTCACAAGCGGTTGGGTGAAAACACCGGAAGCGGCTGCAAGGAGAAAAGGTGCTCCTACTAGGAGATGTAGGCTGCAGCCCCCGTTTTCCATGCCGCATTTTGTTTATAACATTCAGAGGCATTCCCTGGTTAGTCAGTGGTGCGTGCAGGAGACACGCAAGATTGGAGCTTGGTGCAGAGAAGAAACGAACTGATACTGTCCATTTAACAATCACGCAAAAGCGGAGTTTATGTGCTAGGGTCTGAAAATTTTCAAACAGGATATGCAGCTTGCGCGAGTGTTTTGTGGCTGGGAGAATGATGTGCGTACTTTCCATGCTTTATTTGGACCGATATTTCTGCATTGTTTACATGTATGTTTTGATTTCAACAGTTTTCAACGGGCTGTCTGTGTATGTGCGGTCGTCGTCACCGTCGTCGATCGTAGCGGTTTTC
The DNA here is from genome assembly GCF_013339745.2 of Dermacentor silvarum. NCBI lineage: Eukaryota > Metazoa > Arthropoda > Arachnida > Ixodida > Ixodidae > Dermacentor > Dermacentor silvarum. The sequence goes on along the minus strand of NC_051154.1, from coordinate 389,694,910 downwards.
GGGTGGCGTTGCGCCGACTCCAAAAGCTCTTGCCGGTGCAGCGGTCACCGCGTCGACCTCGGGAGTCGTTCGTTTAAACCATCGCCTTGCAGCACGCTCGTAGCGCGCAGTGCCTTTATTATATGCTTTGTAGCCTAGCAAAAGCGTTGGCGCCCAGTCCGGGTTCGTTTCTTCACAGAGCTTGGACGGTCTTCCTACAAATGCAAACAAATGTGATTCTAGTGCAGCGTTAAGTGCGCATTATGTAATATTGCGCAGGCTTAGCTGTTACGAAGTGGGCGCCGCACACTCGAATGTTTAGGAGATCGCCCTTGAGATCAGCACGCTTGATACGCGCAAGCCACAGGCTGCGCCGCTTCGAGCTAAGCGCTTTCGTTCGTTCGTCTTGCCATTCCACAACCTTCGGAGGCCGAAAAAGGTTCGTGTTTGCCGACTCCTTCCTCGAGCTGCTTTTACTGCGGTTGCAACACCCAACAACTGCGCAAATAGCCATTGCAAAACCGTGCCATTCGTATACGACTAACAGCGTGGTGCCATATGGTGGTGCTCCGGGTGCTCCGGTATGGCGGAAACCTAACCCAGCATTGGCGGAAGTGACGTCAGTGCAAGCCATGTATAGACGTACTTAGCAAGGGCCTAAACTTTTGTCCCACGAACAACACAATAAATGAATTTGAGCTTCACAAGGATCTTTCGGAATTTTCCCGACGAATGCGGATAAGACATTTTTTCGCCGACAACAACGCACCAGACACCGGGACGACCCCACTTAGAGCCCAATCTACTTGGACTCCTGAACCAGAACAAGCCATAGAACTCGACCTATACCTCAAAACTGTTACTAAAGAAATTATAAGCCAATCCAAGACAGCTAAGCGACCTAAAAACATAACTTAATCAGAGAATCGTATCATTTCAAATCTTAGTTGCCGGAACGACATTGTCATTAAGGAAGCAGATAAGGGTGGAAGTATAGTTATTTGGCCGATAGATAAGTACAAGCACGAGGCTTACAGACAGCTAAACAACCCTGAACATTACCGTAAGCTAGACAATGATCCGACGTTACCATACACACTGAAAATTACCAACAGGCTGAAATCACTTTTGGATGATGAATTGATAACACCGTCAGAATTCAAATTTCTTAAACCAAGCAACAAAGCTGCAGGACGCTTCTACCTCCTTCCGAAAATTCATAAAATTCCACCCACTGAACTTCACACCGCTAATATCCCAGGGCGTCCGATAGTATCGAACAACAACACCCCGACAGAAAGCCTCTCCACATTTCTTAACCACTTCCTTGGTGACTTTCCGAAAACACTTGCGTCATTTGTACAAGATACCCCCCATCTACTCAGAATTATAGAGGACATTAATACAAAAGGCACACTACCACAAAACATAATTCTCGCAACACTAGACGTCACGGCCCTGTACACCAACATTCCAATCCCTGATGGTTTAAACTCGATAAAAGAAACGCTGTCCAAACACAATGCACAACACTCTATTGAAGTATACTTGTCTCTTCTTGAACTAGTTCTGACATATAATTACTTCGAATTTGAGGAAAATTACTATCTACAAATACATGGGACAAGTATGGGCACACCTTTTGCACCAACCTACGCCAACATATTTATGGGTGCTCTAGAAACGGATTTCCTATCTCGTTGCACGCACAAGCCCCACACATACCTACGATACATAGACGATATAATCATAATCTGGGAACATGGTCAGGAAAGTTTAGATAAATTTGTAACTTTCCTAAATTCTTTTCACACAACAATAAAATTCACATCGGAATCTTCAAATGAGCGCATAAACTTTCTGGACACAGCAATATATATTGATAATGGGACACTAAAGACAACGCTGTATAGAAAACCTTTTGATAAACAACAGTACCTAGACTATACAAGCCACCATCCCAGACATTGCAAACAAGGTATCTTTAAAGGCCAAGCCACACGACTTCGTCGCATTTGCGTTGAAAACCATGACTACATAGACAGACTCGATCACCTTAAGGAAACCCTATCAAGCAGGAACTACCCGAACATTGCCCTTCAGAAAGCCTACACCGCTGCAACCAAGCTTGATCGAGCCAAGGTCCTCAAACGCCGCCCTAAGATCACAAGGACAACAACGCCTCTTCCTACTACTAAATTCTCAAACGCACTCCCCAACGTGAACAATATCGTCAGGAAATACCACCCAATTCTCACCAGCAACCAGAAACTTAATAAGATCTTTCCCGACCCGCCCAGAGTAGCCTACAGACGGAACAGTAACTTCAAGGACATTCTTGTACACGCCAAACTAAAGACAAAGACGAAGCCAACATCCGGTCCCTGTGGCCGCTCCAGGTGTTCCACATGCAAACATATTCAATCTACTACTACAGTAAAAAGTACAGCGTCAGATTACATTCACAAGGTAACTGCGAATTTCACCTGCACGTCAAGCAACGTAGTCTACTGTCTAGAATGTACCACTTGTAACAAGCAATACATAGGTGAGACTGGACAAGAAATGCACTGGAGACTCAACGGCCATCGCGCAGATACAAAACACAATTTACCTAAAGCAGTAGCCAGCCACTTCAATGAGCACGGCCATATATTTGATGAAGCAAGACTCTATATACTAAAACAAATTTTCGTTCACCTCGCGAGAGAAAATATACAGAATCATACCTAATACACAAGTTTAAATGCCTGCACCCCACGGGGATGAATTTATCGCGTGGCAACTTAGAATCGCTAAAAGCAGTAACATAAACCTTAAATTGTTATACCATTAACAAACGCGCAAAACAAGTTAAACCTCCAGCTAATCTCGATGCTCAACCTCACCTATTCTTCCATTTCCAGTTCTTCACTGCATCTCCCCTACCACTCAATTTATTATCCTCCTCCATGCTTTTACTTATTGATAAACCATATGAACGCTTTTCCAGGTACACCTGTCCCCTCAGTGTTCATGTTTCAAATTATATTTCTTCCGCTGTCACTCACCTGTGCCAGTTTTTTTTTTCTTCCCTCAACCTCACCTATTCTTCCATTTCCAGTTCTTCCCTGCATCTCCCCTACCACTCAATTGATTATCGTCCTCCATGCTTTTAAGCATCGATCAACCATAGAAGCGCTTTTCCAGGTACACCTGTCTCCCCCCCAGGTTTAAATTTCTAATTATATTTTTTCCACACTGTCACCCTCCTGCGCCGGCTTTTTTTTTCTCAAACGCGCGTTTTCCTTTTTTTTTCTTTCTTTTATTTTTTTTTCTCCACGCGAGATCCACACCGAGACAGTCCAAAATCCCAGACGCCAGGATACCTTTTTCGGCGCCTTGACCACACAAGGTCTCGCCAATTCTGTATACCGCCGCGACGACGCCTAGGGCGAACTAGTAAGGCTAACGTCCCTTGACGGACCAAGCTGCTCCCTGTCAACCACAAAATTACCCGGTGCCTTGGTGCTACGCTACTCAAATCATGCTTGCAACTCGTATTGTGACCTGCACACTGACCGGCTCTTCAGGGACCCAATACGCACGCCGACCACGACTCCTCCGAACGCTCACTCGCCTCTCGCTCCCCCAACCCCCTCTGACGGTGTTTTTTTTTTAATTTTTTTTGCCACTTTCTCGCTCTCCCGCTCTTGTCCCCTCGTCTTAGAAACCGCGCCTAGCCAGTCAAGTGCCGGCGCTCATTTTCTTTTCAGTTTCTCCCTTTACAGACAGCCACAGCGGACATCGACGTGACGTCACTCCACTAACCCTTTAAAACTAACCCGCCGAGGATGACGAGGCCGCCTTTGACGAAGATAGGTCCTCCTATCGAAACGTTGGCCAGCCTTTCTGAGGCACCTTATCCCTGTTTATAATCCTTATTCCTCGTTAAATATGTGTTTACATTTCCCGTGCAAATAATACCTGCTTTTCTAAATGATCGAGCTCAAAGACTGCAATTATGCGTTCTGCAACGTATGATTTTTGAAAATTTAGTAAAACTAAAAAATGATCACCCCGTATATCATACATAGGATATTTTCACACACTGTTGATCCAGCAGTCATATACAGGTAAATTTGGTAGGCATCACGACAAAATGCGAAATATAGGGCTAATTAGACTTAAAAGAGCGCAGCCTGAAATCTCTGCTCAGGTGAGGCCTACACATTCATTTTATGTATACCCGAGAATATCCCTGCAGGCAGTAGCTGACGCGCAATAAAGGAGGAATGCGGAACAAAACGGCGCCAGCTCCATTAACACGCGTTAACATAACCCTGTTGAGTAGTAATTAACATGGTAACAAGGACGGGATGCATCGTGCGTTCCATAAACATTAGGATGCACAGTTGCATTGCTACACCATCTGTTGCTCCAATTTGTACAACAGAATGGTTTCGCGTCCGTGTCACTTTAACTTTGAGTGCACGTTTAGAGTTGTGCGAGCACTGATGGACTTAAAGCCAACTACAAATCTGAAAATGGGCACCACATTTTACTTAAAAGCACATTAGGGTAATATTAAACAGCGGGTGTTGCCTGCTGACGTGAGTATTTCAGCGCGTAGTAACAATATACTTCCTTCCTTGAGAGGTACGGTACATCGTTTATATTGACACTGACAGTTTTAGTTTGACGTACGCAGAAGCTTTGCGCACGCAAACACGTCGAATTCTAACTACATATTTGCGTGCGCAAAGTTTCTGCGTACGTGCGACTAAAGTGGTATACTATTATGTGAGCGTATACAGTGAATATGCACACATAGTACGCATTACGTTACGTACGGTGCACGGGCCTTCTGTACCACCTTCTGTAGGCACTGGACACTCGCTCTAATACGGCAAATGCTTCAGTATTTATTTGAAAGTTTATATATGCATATATATATATATATATATATATATATATATATATAGGAAAATCAGAAGCACAACTTCGCGGTTATCTTAGGTTTATTATTTACGCAACAGTTTCGGTCGGTGGACTGACCTTTTTCAAGGGAAAGGTCGGTCCACCGACCGAAACTGTTGTGTAAATAATAAACCTAAGATAACCGCGAAGTTGTGCTTCTGATTTTCCTAAATACGCTTGGCCCATTGAAAAATCCAGTTACTACTATATATATATATATATATATATATATATATATATATATAGTAGCCTTCTTGATTTGTCTTTAACTGCCTAACTCTAGGTTAAGGCACGAAAGCCAGCATTTGTTATCCGTTCAGTGCACAGCGTCGCAAATGATTATATGTACAAAACAGTGCGCACACGGAATTCAGGGTTGCTTAGTTTTTTTTACGCTCAGAGCGCAGCTCCGAAGCGCCCGTTCCCTCAGCGAGCGTCGACGTAACCGAGCGAATGAGCGCAATAGCGAATGACTAGAAATGCAACGTGGATTGCAGCGGGGAACGATCGAAAGGCGGCGATAGCAAGAGAGCGCGAGGAGGAGAGTATGGCGAAAGCGTGAGAAGAAAAGCGTAGCGCTGCGCAGGACTTGTTCTGCGACGATGGCTACGAGATGGCGCCAGAGTACCACGCGTCTTCTGTTCACTTTGTCTTGCTTCGGCCACTGCTTTTAACGGCTAACAAATAATAAACATCATGGTTTTAGAACGGCGCATCAAGGAAGACGACAGACGAAAGAACACACGTACACAAGCGCCGACTCACAACTAAGGTTTATTCCACATCACAGAGCAGATTTATACACACACGTGGCCACACACAACGCCAAAAAAACCAAAAAACCAGAACACGTTAACCATTCAGGTACAGGATTTCTTTATCCTGTAGCGCAATAGAGGGTCAGCTGATACAAGACTGTTTTTTATTTTGAATGTTCCATGCTTCGATTACTTCCCGAGTCGATTGAGCCGCATAAAAGTCGCGCCGTTGGAAACCGCTGGCGATACTGCTCGGCAGGATCATTCGTACTACTTTGCGCGCTGATATTTGCGTTGAGACCGCTAAAGTGGTTTTCATAATTGCATATGACATGTATTTATGCCTTAAGAATAAATTCCTTTCATTGTCTTCTTTGTTTTATTTTTTTAATGCCACTGGGTGGTCTTTTTTGGCGTAAGGCCGGGTTCTGGCCGGTTTTGAGTCGGGCTCGGGTCGGGCTCGGGTCGGGATTGGGCCGTGCTAGGGCCGGGCTCGGGCCCTAAGGTAAACGGGTGGCGGGCCGGGCTGGGCGGGTAACATAGATTATTTCCTGGCCCGGGCCGAGCCCGGGTCTCGCCATAAAACTTCTGGTTGGGCTCCAGCGGGCAGCCCGACATTCATATATAGACATTCATATTGACAACGTATGTGCATCAGCCTTTCGTAAACTATGTCTACTCCAACACAAATTAAGAAACGCCCCGGCTAGTGTAAAACTTTTGTGCTACATATCCTTTATTCGGCCCATACTTGAGTATGCATGTGTCGTCTGGGATCCCTTTACTGAAGTAAACATTAAGAAACTCGAAAGAATACAGAGAAAAGCAGTTCGATTTATTTTTTCCAAATTTTCGCAGTTTGATTCTCCCACGGAACTTATGTTAACAAATGATATACAGTTACTAGCATTACGAAGAAAAAAATTGCGCCTTGACTTTCTTGCGGCACTTATTAGCAATAAATTAATTATTGAGCCATCAATATATATTAAACCTTTAACAACTAGACACACCCGGCACCACCAACCTCACACTTTAAATCCATATTTTGCACGAACCGAGGTGTTCGAATATTCCTTTTTTCCACGAACTATTAATGACTGGAACTTGATGCCGTCCCCAATTGTACCTACTACTGATTGACATGTGCTCTTTTTCTTTTTCTTGTGTTTATTCAAATGCTTATGTACACACCCTGCTTGGACCTGTGCAAGGTCTGCAGTATTGTATAAATAAAAAAAATTAAAAAAATCGGCCCCTGCAGTGCTCTACTTCCACGGCCGCCTGTTCTTCTTCGTCGCTTCACGCGGAAGGCTCGTAACCTTAAGCGGTAATATTTTTTGCCAAGTTGGAATGGTCCTCGTCTTCAGACGTGTACTCGTCACTGGTAGACGCACCAGAACACGAATCCATGCTCGCGATGGCGGCGTCAGCGCGCTTCGAATGACCGCGGCCGGCCAGCTGGCTATCCGACGAGGGTGTCGTGACGTCACGCCTTCCAACTCCTGCGGGTCGGGCGGTGATGCGCGCGCTCACAAAAACACCAAAAATAAAGCCATCGGCTCAAAAATGAGCGAAGTGACTATTTCGTTTCGGTGTAATCACAGACTAAGGATTCATTTTCAGGATTTCCGTAATATTTTCAGATTTCGTCTCCGTATCCCTTTAACAATGAAAAACCACTGAAATGGGTTCTAACATGTACTAAGTGAAGGCAACATTAAAGGATTGTGTAGAAGTCATAGTCAAGACCATGACTCAGCAGAAATAAGCATGACTTAAAAACCAATGCAATAGGTTCAGATATGGTACAAAGTGAAAGGTTGATGATCGAAGTCATACTCATGAGCATGACTAAGGCTTTCCTCGTAAGGTCTTTGAGGTGTAGCTAAAGGGAATCCTGAGGACTCGTGCCATGAGTGTCATGACAAGCGTGTCATATAGGTCATGAAAGAGCCGCCCACGTCATGATGCACTCATGGTCGTTTCGTTAACTTGGTAGGCCCACCGCTGCGCATAACATGGATTTCCACACGGCGTAGGATCTGCTGGTTTTTTTTTTCACTTCAATATTGAGCAATCTATGATCGTCCTTCTTGATAAACGCTTAAAAATTCATACAAACCGTCTGAATTTCAAGAGTGAGAAGGGAGGTCTGCACCTCGAGCTGCGATGTTACCTGGCGGAGACGGATTGTAGGCAAGACGTGATTAGCTCTATACTGCAAGAGCGGGTGTTGCATTTGCAAAGGGTTTCCATGCTGAGTGAAAAGAGCGGAGTGCATCATTCGTAATATGCTTTCGAACGTGGAGACGAAGTCCTTGCGAGTACAGGTGCGAGAAGCACTTTGACTTGGCGTACATCACAAGTTCATGAATAGCAGTGCACAATAAATGTGTTCTCGACAGCACGTCCGGGAGAGCAAATTTGAGAAATATGGCTGTGCTCATGTAAAACTAGGCTATGAGATAGGTAACATGGGTACCTACACCCGTGAGTAAAAGTAGATGACCAGGGAATGCGTGGAAAAGCCGATTTTTTCAACTATACCTGCGAAAGAATCTTGAAATTTAGTACTGCAGTCGAAACTTGGCATTGCGAACTTTCCAGTGAACTCACCAGTTTCAGTTTATGCATGTTAACTACGAAGAAATTCAGTTTTTTCGGCGACCCTGTGGTCCGTGTACTTTTGCTCACGGGTGTAGGTGTCTTCTGCACATCGATTGACACATTTATTTTGGTTAAGAAGCTGTATTTATCTATAATCCCTTTTCCGTCATGAATATTTAATAACTGTGAGCGCGGCACTGAGACAAATGCTAGATGCTTTTGTTTCGAAAATGCAGCAATGCACCTCAGCAATTACAAATGCCATTTAAAAATTTTGTAACATAAAGACATTCACTTAAGGTTTGTCGCTAAAAACCATGGAGGAAGGAAAAATATAGGAGGGAACATCATGTCCCGCAGCCAGCCTTCGTAAGCGAACGCTTCCTGTACCCAGCAGTGGTGGCTCAACACGTGACCTCTTGCGTCGAGATCATGGAGAATCGGGATTTGCCGAGACGTTTGGTCACCAGTAGGTTTGAATCCGTGTGAGCTCGGCCGGCAGCTGCTTACATGCAGGAAGGAAATATATTTTTCCTTGCTTTGTTTTTTCCTTGTTTTTGTTTTTCTTTATTTCAAAAGTTTGAAATAGTTTTGAATGCGCATTGAAAAAAAACTCACAGGCCTGCGTGGTACACGCAGCACACTCACAGCGTAAGCCGGTTGAGTGGCGCAAGAGTTGCTCCAATTACGGCTCTACGCACAACTGGGTCTTCGCGGCAAAGTGTCTTCGCCTCGATTTTGACGAGAACGATCCGAACCATCTGCCCGGCACCGACGGCGAGCTTCGGCTTGTAATGCTCTCGGTACAGCAGTCGGCTGAGCCCGATGATGCGTGGTTGTAGCCGCGCACGTAGCTCTACAATTCGCTTCTTCAGCAGCGGTTCGTACCTTGCGAGGAGACGCCATAACGTGTACCGAAGAGTTACTCAGAATATGTGGCGCACAACTAACATCGCGATAGCGTTCACTGCGTGCCTAATTGTAATCGCAGCTTGTCTGCGCCTACGCGCGCGGCGGTTGCAGACACCTTAACTAGATAGCTCCACCATACTGGCGGAGGCACGGGTCGTCTGCGCCTGCGCGCCTGCCTATAGAGCGCGTTAAAGGGAATTTTTCTGGGGCGTGACAGCAAGCGCTGGGGTGGCTCAATGGTAAAGTTTCCGACTACCACGCAGCGGGCCTGGGTTCGATCGCGGCGGAGAGCGGTTACTTTTTTTCGCATTTCCGGCGATAGCGGTTACGCGGCGGCAGCGGCGGACAACAACGCGAACCGACACGGCTAATAGAAGGAGCCCATAACAGCTTACGGTGTATTATAACCGGGAGTATTATAACCTGCCACGCGCTCTGACGTTTTCACTAAATGCTGGGCCACCACCGTCGGTGTCAATCGCGTTTCGGTAGGCTCCCTCCTCCTTTTCCCTTCCTTCATGCTGCAAACAGTAGCAGGCACTCTAAAATTAAGCACAGGTTGCAGAGTGCGCTCCCAGCACTGTCTGTAGCCAGGGAATGTCTGGCCCCCCGGCGCCCCAGTACCCTTGTTGCGTGCGTCCCTAGCGGTAGCCTAACATGAGTGAGACGCGCCGCGCCTTGTCGTCGGAGCACCTGTTCTTCTTAAACCGTGGTGCTACCATGTCCGTGACACTCCCATAGAGCCAAAGGGGCCGGTTTTCGCAGGCGACGCAAGCGCCGCCTGGTATATAACGATAGTTGCACTGATAGCAAGAAAATGTTTACTTACTAATACTAGGTGATGTTTTGAAAATTATTCACATGTAATCTAAATTAAAAAACCACACGCGACATTTCAATAATTTGTAGTTGCTTAAAAAGTTAAACGTGTACTGAAAGCGCAATGACGCTTGTGGCGAGTGCCGCACAGCAGACGACTTACGCCCGCGTCGTCTGCTTGAGCTATTTTTGCTGCGCTGCCTGCTTGCTTTGGCCAGCCATATCGCAGTTTTATCTCCCTCACATAATATACATTTTTCTACTTATTTGACACTCAGAATTAGCTCAAATGCAGCAGCGCAAACTCTTGAATGTTGGCACTGCTGCATATATAGGCCGAACGAAATCACAACGCCAATCACACCAACCTGCTGCAAATAAACAGCTTTATTATAATATAATCCTTGTTTAAAGTAAATAAAGGCATGTGAATAGCGTTTCGTAAAGTATACTGGTGCCTAACATGCATTAGTGTTTATGTGCCAGACGACACTACGTACAGTCCCAACAAACATTTCTGGTGAACAAAAGCTGTCCGCCGCTGAATGAATACATCCGACCTCATAGAGCCGTCGCAAGCTGGTATGCTGCTAAAGTTCCTCCACTTTTGTAGCTGGAGATGCAACATCACTTTGTTCACAATATTCAAAAATTTGCAGCTTGATTTGAGCACAAACAGAAATGTGGGGCCTTCATGGCGTCGGGGAAGCGTGAGCGTCTCACACCCCGAAGGCTAGGGGTCATTTCCCCCCCAAGACCGAAATTTACCAAGTTTTCCTTGCAAAACCATTCATTTACTTTCTTTACAGCAACGTCCCTCACATTTCACATCAATCCGGGCATTTTTGACGTATATTTACTCTTTGTGCCATTGGCCATTTTTGTACCATCACTCGGGGGCAACTCCGACGAGATCGAATTTTCGCGTAATGGGGCATATAACTCTTTCGCATTACAAGCATGCCGTGATAACGACGCAAATGAAGTTCTGCCGGATGGATGGAAAAACTTTATTATTGATCGAGGGAGGGGAATAAGGGAAGGAGTTGGGTGAAAGGGAGCGGGTGGGTGGGTCCTTATTCCAGGACACCAGTGATCCTGGCTACCTTCTGTGGCTGGTCCAAAAGGCCCCTTTGGGCCTCCAGCTCCGGCCGGGAGAGGAAGATCTCCCACGGCTTCCTACTGTAGGTGCGAGTAGGCGCGATGTGACGCGAGTTTACTTTCTGTGGTCTATTCGTGCATCCCCACGTCACATGTGGTAGTTACGGCCATGCACCACATCATGGACAAGCGCCGGCATGCAGTGTGGAATTCATGTGTTGTGCTCTTCCTAAGTGGGGATAGGTGTGTGTTTGTGTTCACGTCTGTGCAGCAGGTTGTGGCTGCCGATGATTTATTGCAAACAAGGAAACATAAACATGTTAAGCGGCATAGCTTAGGCGTTGGAGTCAACAACTAGCCATCGTTCGATGACAAGCTCGCGCTCGTGCCATCACGTCCCGTGCATTCGCCCACGCACTTCGTTGTCTTCTAGCGCGACATGTCACTCCTTCCTCCCTTAGACGAAGTCTCCATAGCGGTCTGGAGGACGCCTAAGTTCAGATGGTCGCAGTTTCCGGTGGGTTCCTGCTTGTGACGTCGAGGTCGACGGTTGCAAGGGGGTATTGTCTTGCCTGTCGAGCGAGTCAGGTCTTTGAACCGCAGAACTTGACGGTGTCTCTTCTGACGTGGTGCTTGAGTGAACGTCAGCTATGCTCCAATCTATCGGTAATTGAGTTGCTTGTCCGGTCTGGCTGGTCTTCTTCATGTGGTTGAGGTGACGCCGAACCTTTCCTTGGTCGCGTTTTACCAGCCAGGATCGTGGTCCGACGCGGCACAGTATTTCGCCTTCAATCCAATCCGGCTTTTTCAAAAATTGACGGATGAGTACTGTCTTCCCTACAGCGAAGAGACGTGATTTCGGTAATGTCTCCTGGCTTTCAGGGATTTGTATCTCCGTCTCCCGCTGGAGCAGATCAAGAGGGCATAGAAGTTATCGCCCGAACATGGCTTTCGCAGGTGTCATCCATGTGGCTGTGTGTATAGTTGTGTGTTGTCGATACAGGAATCCTGCAAGTCGGCACTGTATGGACTTCTCTGTATCCCTCAGGAGTGCTCTCTTCAGGTCGGGCACATAGTGTTCTGCCTGGCCGTTTGTTGCAGGGTGGTACGCTGGTGATGTTATAGCATGAATGCCATTTTCCGTGCAGAACTGCTTTATCTCGGTGGAAATAAAGGCTTTTCCGTTGTCGGAGATGACCTTTCGGGGAATGCGAAACATAGCAAAGAGGCTTCGGAGCACATTGATGACAACCGCGGATGCTGCTTGAGTCACATGCCGAACTTCCACCCGCTTTGTGTGAGCGTCCACAACAACCAAGTAGGGGCGCCCGAGTAGTGGCCCCGCAAAGTCAACGTGCACCGTGTGCCATGGAGTCTGGGGACGGTCTCAGGCGGGAATAGCAGCTTTGGGTGGGCTCTTCTGCGTTGAACTGGATTCACGGCACTGTCGCACCGTTTCTTCGATCACCTTGTCGATTCCGGGCCACCATACGTAGCTCCTTGCGCCCTTTGTAGAAGTGCCAGGACGTGAGATCATGCTGAGTTTGGTATGATCACCCGGGATCCAAGTGTGATGCACTCACGATGAAATGCTAGTGGGGTCGTTCTTCGTCTTCCTCTCCAGTGAGTTTTTCCACTGTGCCATCTTGCACTGCCTTGTACAACATCTGCAGGATGCTGTCTTGTTTTGTCAGACGTGATATCTCTGTAGCAGTAAACGAAGGTCTCGACAGAGCTTCAAACAACAGTACGTCGCCTGGTGGCCAGGCTTCATCAAGATGTTCTGGTATTGGTAATCGGCTCAACGCATCTGCATTTTGGTGGTTCTTGCCACGCCGGTAGACGATGTTGTAGTCATACCCCGATAACTTGATACACCATCTGGTCATCCGTGGTGAGAGTAATTGAGCTGTTGGCTTTCCTGGACATAGTATGCCGAGCAGCGGTTAATGGTACGTGACAAAAGTCACCTTTCTTCCCGCAATATACTTGTGTAACTTGTGCGCTGCAAATACTGCAGCGACGCCTTCTCAGCACAGCTGAGCATAATTGCGTTCCGCTGACCTTAGCGTCCGAGATGCGAAAGCGATTGGCACCTCTCTATTCTGGTTATCACGTTGAGACAGAACAGCTACTATGCCGTACGGAGAAGCATCACATGAAACGAGAAGCTACGTCTGTTCGTCGTAGTGTGCCAGTATGGTCTGACTGAGAAGCAATCTCTTAAGCTTATCGAATGCTTGTTGATGGTTGGTCTCCCATCTCCACAGGGCGTCCTTCTGCAGGAGCTGGTAGAGACAGCTGTCAATTGTTGCCCTGTTCTTCAAGAATCTGTCATAGAAAGCCAGCATTCCGAGAAATGATTGAAGTGCTTGCTTGCAGTTTGGTGCTGGAGCCCTTGTTATAGCTCGCAGTTTCGCTTCGTTGGTGTGAACGCCTGTCTCGTCGATTCGGTGTCCTAGAAAAGAAACTTGTCGCACTGCAAAACAGCACTTGTTTTTGCCGAGCCGAAGGTTGTACATGCGCAGCCTCTTCTGGACTTCTTCCAGTCTCTCGGCTTGTTCCATGGCGTCTTTCTTATTGATGATCACGTCATCTAAGTACGCACAAACGCCTGTGATGCCAGATAGCATAGTCTTCATGAAGCGTTGAAAAATGGCTGGAGCTGCAGAGATTCCGAAAGGCAATCGTTTGACCTTCTTATGGCGAGCCGTCAGCGTCTGTGTCAGTGTCTCGACGACGACGACGATGTTGTCCCTCGGCTGATTCGCACGTTCTAGCTGAGCGCGAGGTAGAACGCGACAATACACTAAGAAGAACGGCGGCAAGAGCAACAGCGTCTGTGAGGGGCATATAATAAATGTGGGCAACCAAACGCATCACGTCCGGGTCACCACTTGTGGGAAGACGTGATGCGTTTGGTTGCCCACATTTATTATATGCCCCTCACAGACGCTTTTGCTCTTGCCGCCGTTCTTCTTGGCATCTTGTCGCGTTCTACCTCGCGCTCAGCTCGCACGTGCGGAGCAGCCGAGGGGCAACATCGTCGTCGTCGTCGAGACGCTGACACAGACGCTGACGGCTCGCCATATTTTAAAGACCTTCCAACGTGTTCAGGGTCAATATCTCTGCTGTCTCTGGCATTACGTGAAGTTGCTGGTAAGCCTGTGCCAAATCCCGAGTGCTGAAGACCTTGCCTCCCCTCTAGTGGCTGAGGACTTCATCTGTAGTGGGAAGTGGGTAATCTGCATTCTTCGATACTTGATTCACTGTTCAACGGTAGTCGCCGCATATTCTCAACAAGCTGTTTTTCTTTCGAAGAAGTACGAGAGGCGTTGCCCAATCCGAATGCTGCGCTGGCTTGATTATGCCTTGACATTACAGTCGATCCAATTCAGCTTCTACAGCTGACCGCAGCGCAAAAGAAACCGGGCGGGCGTTTAGAAACTTCAGTTTCGCTCCTTCCACGAGTTCAAGCTGTACCTCAGGACCAACGTGTCCTGAGATGTTCTCTTCGAACACAGACTGGTACTTTTCCACAAGCTTGGAAACATGTTCGTCGTCTGATACGTCATTGATGCCCGTGATGTGTATACCCACACGAGGAAACCAGTTGCGTCGAAGGAGGTTACACCCTGCTCTCTTGATGACAAGAAGCGGTAATGTCAGGGTCTTGTTCGTGTGCGTTACATTCACCGTTGCACATCCGAGAACACGAAGGGCCTGGCCTGACCAGGTGCGTAGGAGGATGTTGTCTATCTCAAGCCGGGGTGGGTCATGTGTCCACGTGGACTTGACCGTGGTCCCCAAGGTAAATATACCTGGTAGCGAAGCTTCCATAGAAGCCAATACGTTCAAAACATGGGGGTTCATCTGCGGTACATGGGGCTTAGCGCCATCTGTGTTCGGAGGGAACACTTCCGGCGGAAGAAAAAACAATTGGACGTCATATACGTTAAACAAGTGACGTCATTTTGTTTTCAAAGGCGCGAAATTTGTTTTCGAAGGCCTGTCATTCGACCTGATGGGTTTTGCGAGCCGATCAGATTTGTTTGGCCTCACGCGATTGGCTATAGATTAGCCTAGGCCTCAATATCGGCGCTGCCTGGACAATCGCGTGAGACCAAACCGAACGTCGGCTTTTCTAACGCGTACAAGATATCGGCCCAGATCCACAAAGCTTTTATTTCTTAAGTTCGCTTTGCCATTCACTGGCCGCCTTTTCTTATGATATGTCTGGCATCCGCATTAGCTAAAATTCTTTCTTACAAAAAATTCTACCGTACGAAGGTATT
This sequence comes from Dermacentor silvarum, assembly GCF_013339745.2. NCBI lineage: Eukaryota > Metazoa > Arthropoda > Arachnida > Ixodida > Ixodidae > Dermacentor > Dermacentor silvarum. Next base: position 389,679,477 of record NC_051154.1, on the reverse strand, counting down.
CTGAATTCTGGCCGAGAAGCTTCGTGAATTCGGCCCCAATATCTCAAAGCAGTGAATTGGAGAATGCAGACAGGAGAATACTAGGTAGTACACTGCAGTGCTCCTAAGATCTTTTGTGGCCACGAAATATATACATAACAAAGTTTATCTCAAAGACTCGCTGGCTCAGTTCTCAAGAACTGCTAACTAAACATGCACGCAAACCAAACAAGCAAGAAATATTCTTCGAATTAAACAACGTGTTCGAGTGTGCCGTCTTGATAGAAATGTTTTCGCTGGATACACGTTGTATTGCCTATCAATGCGAAGAAAAGTAAACTCACGCGGTAATTTGAGAACAGTACATATTGTGCTTATGCTTGAAGAAACAAGAACAGCATAGCGTATCAAGTCACCGGAAGAAGGAATACAAGTCTGTGGGCCGAGTACGTGTTTGATGGTGGTAGCTGTCAGTGACAGCTGTCTCAGTAGAGAAATCAGAGACGCACCAAGGGAAATAAAGATACGGAGACGGATGGCAGAACAATCAGTTTCAAAGGCTAGCGCTGAATGAGAATGTGGGAAGGCGAAACGATAAACTGAACAGTGTTTGTTTGGCAATGAGTAGTCGTGTTTTTAGGGCAGAAAAAATGACGCTTATTTCTGCTGCCCAGTAAGGAGCATGGCGAAGCGTCAGGGGAAGGGGAACAAGGTGATAAAGATGTTGAAAGGAAGTGAAGAGAAGGAGATGCAGCAAGAGTCTCGTATGCAAACATGAAGGAGGTTGGTGATGAAGGCGCTGACCTGCTAGGGGCGAGCGCTTAGCAATGGGCGGTGATCCCGTTAAATTCCGCAAACTCCGAAAGGCTATGGAGAGCTCGGAGGTGGGGAGGCGACGGGAACAGGAGGGCGCTGATTGTCGCAGCAGGTAGACCCTGTTGCCTGTAGGCAGTGATGACCCTTGAGCGGTCCTGTGCCCGTGCTGGGCAAGCACAGAGAAGGTGCTCGAGGGTCTCGGGATCGCCGCAACGTTCCCAGGCCGGTGAGCGCTCCTTGGCATGCAGCTGCGCCGCCGTCCAGACAGAGCCCGTGCGCAGTCGAAGCAACGTTGCGCGTTCCGTCCTGGTAAGACCGCACTCAAGAAGTGGCCTGGGGCCGTTGCCGTTTGCCACTGTGGCAACCGGGTGGACGGTTGGGAGCAGTTATTTCAGGTGCTGCCTCGATAAATCAGAGGAAGCGACTGCTCGTGTGAGTGACACTTCAGTATGGTGCGCGGTTTTGGCAACAAACGCTAGCAATCCCGCTAATTACGAGGTTTCAGTACGGAAGATGGAAGGCAGGAGATTCATATTCAGTGGCCAGGCGTGCAACGAGATTTCAAAGCTAGGACCATTCGACAGTACATGCTCGTGCTCAGGAAAACTCTCTATGGCGTGTCATAATTGCACTGCGGTGAGCACCACAGTTTGTACGGCTCGGGCTCCGAGCAAATAACCAGTGAGTATACAGCCACGTGCCACATCGAGCGCACATCAATTACAAATTGCAAAAGGCTTGCCAAATGGCAACAATTTCGGCTCAAATAGCAGTGAGTGTGCCATTGATGTCTGTAAAGCATGGTAAAATGCCCATGGCAGTGACTTTTTTTGTGGTCTCTCCGCAATAGACATGTCGAACACCCTTTCCCATCATTAGGTCTTGGCACCAGTGGCAAGTCACGAATCGTGAGATATTGATGCAATAACCGCATTGTGAGAGGTACGGAAAAAATCACTGTTTGGTGCGACATGGTCAGGTTCGTAAAATGACGCACGGCGTCTGCTCATCACGGCATTGCAAGGCACTAGCGGTTAGCGCGCAAATGAACGCCACCGAAGCCGTGGGTGGGGGGCGTTCTTGCCAAAGGCAAGAACGCCACCCCACCAGCTTGGTATTGCGTAAGACATAGTAAATAAAGTGTACTTCATCGCTAGATCTGTAGTTTATGATAGCTTCGATACGGCTACGCTGGTCCTCACATTGACAGCGCTTTTCTAATTATTCTCGTATTTTTACGCATAAAATCTGTTAGCGTTCGCCCTTCTCTGGATGTCAAAACCTGGAGCACTGTCACTTCGGAACATAAGTTTGCGAACCTGAGTAGAAAACCGGTGCATCGTCTTGTCTTTGACAGAGAGAACAAAGTCTGCATAAGTTTGAAACCTTTCCCCAGGACTTCTAGAAATCTCGTCGTAATATATACAGATACAAGCTAGCATCAATGCTCTATCATATCGCGACATTTAATAAGTTGCCACTGTGCGACAGCTTTTTGCTATGCTGTTAAGCTAGTGCAGGGTAGAAAACTGGAAACCCTCATGTAATTAACCTTACCGCTTTTTTCTCTCTTTCTATATCTGTTCCGTTGTGTATTCTCCTTTGTGAATTCATTCACCAGCATAAGAAATTGCGAAATGTCTCTCTTTAAAAATAATTAGTTGCCGGAAACGGCCCCAAATATCCGTTTTTATTCCTATGCGGAAGTTTTTGAACTCACACGGGTTCGTCGCAACTTCGAAATAATCTACAACGCCGAGCATCGCTGTCACGGGCTTGAATGTCCTTCTTAAGAAAAGTGCTGCTAAGTTAGGCGGTACTAACGAGAATGCTTAGAAAACCAGGAGGCACATAAGAGATTTTTTCTTCTTTATAATAAACTATAGAGGTACGTAGTCAATATGCAAGAAACTGTACGACGTATTGTAGAATATTTCATCACTCAGGCAGAGGGAGAGGCACGGCCGAGACGTCGTTCTTGAAGAAAAGCGGACCGCACACCGAGCAGTTGTATCCACAGGGGTTGTCCAGAAACTGCTTACTGAATGTCTTTATTGCTGCCTATGTCAGGACTGGTGCATTTGGTTGTGGACTCCGGCACCTCTTTTCTTCCTCAGCGGCTTGAACCAGGGGTTGCTGGAGTCAAAGACTGTGAGTTCATGCTTTTGTGTCACAAGGTTTACCTCACTTTGGTTCAGCTTGTGTGGCGTAAGCAGATGAGTCATCTCGCGTACGTCGCCTTGCTGCTGATTGCGCAGCAAGGCTACGTACGCGAGAGTCCTGCTTTCGCCTCACGCAAGACAGGACTGTTTTGGCGGGGTATTCGTTTCGGCTCACGATCTCGAGCTGGCTGGAAAGGTTGGTCGTCTGGGATTCCTCCATCTTCCATGACATTCCACTATACTTCATGGACAAACCCACCATGAGGGACTGGTTTCTGCCACGCGGGATGCCCAAAGCCCCTGAAAAAACAACGATATTAAAAGAGCATTGCTGACTTCAATATTTTATAAAGCACTTCCACGACACGGTGTACCCCTTAAATAGTGAACACGTCGAAACCGCGCCATCGACATAAACTTATCAGTTTGAAGACCCTAAAAAAATATAGCTTTCTTTTTCAGGGACTTTACGTCATGCATCCTGCGGCGGTTTGGCTCGGTCTACGCGTCACCACGTGAGAGCGGGCCACAGCTCTGCCCTAGAGCAGCGATTCTCAGGGCCTTGTGAATGGAGTTCTTTGTCTATGTTATGCATCTAAACACACTGTGAGCACTTCTGTTTTTTGACTGATTGAATGCCCCATATTGATGATGATGCTGATTCCTCAATCAATGGCACAACCCACTGTGGGAACTAGGCCACGAACTGGGTGGTATTATGATCGAAATTCAAAATAAATTGATTTATAAATATATAAGTAATAAAAATGAAAATAAATGAATAATTAAAGATTAGAAAGAAAGCGATAATAACAGAATCAAGTAGTCTATACTAAGGTAGTCAGCCTTGCCTGAATAGGAAAAGTAATACGAATTTTAAAATTAATTAAATACAGTAAAGGATAGACGTAAATTTTGATATAATCATAATAATAATAATAATAATAATAATTGTAATTTTGTGACTTTACTTTTTGAATTTTCTAAATCTATACTTTATTGAAGGATAAATAAATCAATCATAGAAAAAATGGAAAATATTATTAAGGCAATCTTTTTGTGTCACATAGAAAATTATAAATGGCTCGGCAAACATTCCCGTGGCTATATCCTAACACCGTGGCTCTCACTTGGAGCCACGGTGTTAGGATATAGCCACGGGAATATAGCCGCATATTTTTACACTTTGAGGCACGACATAAACCACGCCCTTTTCTTCTACATGCATTGCATTCTCGTACTGAATATTTACCTTTTCATATTTTACCTTCTCTAGAACCTCTCCCGCTGCATCGCTGCGAACCGCACCGCCCTGGTGTGCCCTAGCGGGATAATTGAACAAGCCCATCTTTCCGACCAAGGGCCATCCTCTGCGGCCTTCGCACCTCAACTAACTTGATTTACAAACTACAAAACGCACGAGCTTTCGTGCCTGCACACTGACACGAATGGCGCTACCCACGGTGTAAGAACAGGTGCTCCGACGACCCGGCGGCCACTGGTGTGAAACGCGCCTCACCAATGGTGGTGTTTAACGTCTGCAAATCTACCCGGCAGCACACGGTAGGATGCTTAAAAAGCGGGAAATGCGAACGTGTAATTGTAACTGTACGTAAAGCGCATTGAAAAAAAATTAAGTATTTCTTTTTGCTGTTTCTGTCTTCCACTACAATCATTCAAATCCCTCAGGCGCCGATACAGATGATAATGGCTGCTACGGTGCGGGCGCGCCGCGTGCTCTAGCAGACGGCGTGTTTCGAACCTTAAAGTCCCTATATAAGAAAAGTACCGCCATCCTTTGATAAACGCCGCTTCTCTCTCTCCTGTATCTCCGATTGGACGATGATAGCGCGCGCTTTTCACTTCTTTATATTTTCGTTTTTTCAGCCTCAGAGCCATGTTGAAATTCCTCTGCGCAGCCGCAGTCGCCGGCGGCGGCGCGCGCCCGGCCTGAAAGCTTCAACGTGGACTTTCTAGGTGCGCCATCGTCGACTTGGCTTTCGCAAGCAAAAAGTAAAGAAGAAAGCAAGCGCTTTAGGAGAGGAGGCGGCGGAGGCAAGAGTAGATTGCGGTACTTTTCTTATATACGGACTTTATCGATCCTTGGAAGCGGTCGCCGACAAGCGGCGCGGGCAGACGTTTAGCTCTTAGTTTAGCTATTAAATGCGAAGCATTTCTTGGCGAACATTCGCTACTTGGACACTATCTATATATCCATCTATCTATCTATCTAGCCGTCTACGTCTTTGTGCTCTCATGGTCGTTTCGTTAAATTTGTATGTACCAAAATTGGCATACTATGACAAGAGTATATGACGAACATAAATGATATGTCATGACATGCGTGTCATGTAGGTCATGAAACAGCCGCCTACGTCTTGGTGTTCTCATGGTCATTTCGTTAACTTGGTAAGTGCCAAAATTGGCATAGTATGACAGGAGTGTACGATGAACTTAAGTGACAGGTCATGACAAAAATGTCATCACATGCCTGTTATGTAGGCCATGACAATGATCGAGCGAAAGTTTAACACGAAAAAACCACTGAAATGGGTTCGGACGTGGGTACTAAGTGATGGAAACACTAGGGATACTTGTATTAGTCATATTCATGAGCATGACTCAGCAAAAATGACGACTCAGCGGAAAAAGATTAATACTCAAGAACCACTCAAATGGGTTAGAACGTGGTTACTAAGTGAAGGAAACACTAAAGAATGATGGTAGAAGTCATAGCCATGATCATGACCCAGCAAAAATGAAAATGAGTCCGCGAAAAAATATTAACACTCGAAAACCGCAAGAATGGGTTCGGACGTGGGCACTAAGTGAAGGAAACACTAAAGGATGATGGTAGAAGTCACAATCATGGAGGTGACTCAGCAAAAATAAAATCACTCAGCGCATAAAGATTAAAGGGATACGGACACAAAAAAAGTTGGCGGGTGGTTTTTTGCGTCGGAACAAAAGTTGAACGGTTGAAAATGACGAACACAACAAGCTGCTTTGAAAAAAAGAAGAACGAGAACCACCTTTTTGTGATTTTCTGTGGCACCTTGCCTCCATGCGGCCGCCGGCAGAAGCTGAAATTTGACATCATAGCACCCAACCGCGGCCAAGGTCGGCCACAGCTGTCGCAGTGTTTCCAGGGGTGTCGGTCCCTTGCAGCGTTTGTTTAACCCTTTTCGGCGATCTTCCCACGTGTTCCGTCGAAACACTATCCCTTTCGGCGCTCCACGCAGGTGGTGCGTCTTGCATGAGGCTTCCCGGGGTCGTGGCTCGGTATTGACGCGATCGTCGCGGCGGAAGGAAATGCACACACATTGCTGTTATAACAGCATCGTTGGCCGTGACACGCGGTCGCACACGTTTCCCAGAGACGAGGAGGTGTGTAAATTTTGGATACCTGCCTATTAGAGAGCTTTAGCTTGTTCGGTAATCGGGTAAACGCGGGCGTTGGGGCGTTCGGGCGGAACCGTAAACGTGAGCGTCCTGTATGGTGCTACCACCTGGTGGCGCAGAGCTCAAACAGACAAAGACAGCTAATATTGCAGTAACCAAGTGTATTCTACTTCGCTGCTGGTGTAAATATTCGGCAGCAACACGATTACGCCACTGCTGAATATTTACACCAGCAAACGATAATTCTTGCATAATGCCCAAACCGCATGACAGCGATTTTGTGCACCACGGCAACGAGCGACAGCTTCGAGCGACGAAACGGGCCGTCGCGCCAACAGATCGCTGGTTCTTGTCGCTCGATCGCTCGGTTCTGGAAATCTAGAATTCGTCGTTCGTCGCCCGGAAGTCCTATCAGCGACTAGCTAATAGCGCGAAGCCGGTATAGGATGTCTACCGTCAGTCATGTACTACCGATTGTCGCACGGAACGAGCAAAGAACTAAATTTTAATACGTGCAAGGATAAGAACCTAGTGGAAGACTTTGAGAAGTATTTATGCTGCTCTTTACAGTAAAACGCATCTACTTACATTAATAAAGCACGCGTAACGCCAGTTTCGGCACGTATTTGCTGCCCTCCTACCGGCAACACCGGAGTGACGTCGCTCTAAGTCGTCGCTCGCGTGCGGTACGACTTGCAGGCGACGAGCGAACGCGACAGCCATATCGGTCACGTCGCTTGTCGCTGTTGCGCGTAATATCGTGTGCATGCGGTTCATACTTAAGTGTCTGGTGCAGAGCGAAATCTTCGCGCTACGGTTCACGGAAAACTGACCGGCACTTCCACGTAGAGCACTGCACGGGCTCAGGCTTACCCGAAATCCTGGGCCCGGCCCGGCCCGTGGGCCGGGTCGGGCCGGGTAGGGCAATTTTTTCACGGGCTCGGGCAGGGCTCGGGCACGGTATGGGATTTTTGAGCCGGGCCCGGGCCGGGCTCGGGTATTTCGACGTGGGCCCGGGCTGGGCTTAGACTTTCTGGCGGTGTGCATGTAACGTGCCGCGAGTTATCCTCGCACGTCTCGACTCTGAAATACCTCTTGCCCCGGCGCAGCTGGAAGGTAGCAGTGCTGCTCCTTTGTACTTCCCTTTTCTTCTTCCTTCGTATTTTGTGCTGTTTCAAGAGAATGTAAAAGTCCAGAAAGACCGAAGTCACCTAAAACCAAAGGATTCCATTGTATTCCTTACCTAAATCAATAATCAAAAAAGATGGCTGACTAATGGAGTAGCACACGAGGAATAAGGATTATAAACAGGATAAGGTGCCTCAGAAAGGCTGGCCAACGTTTCGATAGGAGGACCTATCTTCGTCAAAGGCGGCCTCGTCATACTGGGCGGGTTAGTTTTAAAGGGTTAGTGGAGTGACGTCACGTCGATGTCGGCTGTGGCTGGCTGTAAGGGGAGAGACTGAAAAGAAAATGAGCACTGGCGCTTGACTGGCTACGCGCGGATTCTAAGACGAGGGGACAAGAGCGGGGGAGCGAGAAAGCGGCAAAAAAAGAAAAAAAAAGAAAAAAAGAAAAAGAAAAGACGTCAGAGGGGGTTGGGGGAGCGAGAGGCCAGTGAGTGTTTGGAGGTGTCGTGGTCGGCGTGCGTTTGGGGTCCGTGAAGAGCCGGTCAGTGTGCAAGTGACAATACGAGTTGAAAGCATGACTTGAGTAGCGTAGCATCAAGGCATCGGGTAATTTTGCGGTTGACAGGGAGCAGCTTTGTCCGTCAAGGCACGTTAGCCTCACTAGTTCACCGTAGGCGTCGTCGCGGTGGTATACAGAATTGGCGAGACCCTGCGTGGTCAAGGCGCCGAAAAGGTATCCTGGCGTCTGGGTGGTGGTTACAACATCTTTATTGCAAATCATGGCGGGGTCTCAGGGTGGCCCCTGTTGGGGGCGACTCCCTCGGCCCAAGTGACGATTTTTAGTTGTTCCCTGACATCGGCGTCTGGGATTTTCTACTGCCTCGGTGTGGATCTTGTGTGGAGGAAAAGAAAGGGCACAGGAGGGTGACAGTGTAGAAAAAATATTATTACAAATTTAAACATGGGGGGGGGGGAGATAGGTGTACCTGGAAAAGCGCTCGTATGGTTGATCAATGCGTAAAAGCGTGGAGGACGATAATAAATTGAGTGGTAGGGGAGATGTAGGGAAGAACTGGAAATGGAAGAATAGGTGAGGTTGAGAGGAAAAAAACGGCACAGGAGAGTGACAGCGGATGCAATATAATTTGAAACATAAACACGGAGGGGACAGGTGTACCTGGAAAAGCGTTCGCATGGTTTATCAATGAGTAAAAGCATGGAGGAGGATAATAAATTGAGTGGTAGGGGAGATGTAGGGAGAGAGAGAGAGAGAAAGCGAAGAGAGGAAAGGCAGGGAGGTCAACCAGACGAACGTCCGGTTTGCTACCCTACACAAGGGGTAAGGGAAAGGGGGAATAAAAAGAGGAAAAAAGGAAGAGAGTCAGCATTGTGTGTGCAGCGAGGCACCATGACACCAAAGTCTCATAGCTGGTGATGTGCGTTGAAGTCATCTGACATGAACCAAGGGCCAGTGGTCGTTGCGTGAATAGGAGGCGGTGGGTGAGCCACGGGGCTTACTCGAGACTTGCAAGCACTGGATTAAGAGTATCCAGTACTTGTACTGCACTTCGTGCTGACGGAGTATGCAGCTTGCTTAATAGTATACGAAGGGTATTTACAAGGGACCGAAGCATCACAACCACTTGCCGGTCTTCTTCGGGCAATTTATTGGGAGTAGGCATTCTGGACTCTACCGCGGTGCACTGTATACTTTGATCTGACTGTGGTGCCGGCTGTGGCATCGGTTGTGGCTCCGCCTGTGGCCTCGGCTGTGGCCTCGGCTGTGGCGTCGGTTGTGGCGTCGGTTGTGGCTTCAACTGTCGTGTTGGCTGTGGCATCGACTGTGGCATCGGCTGTGGCGGCGGCTGAGGCGTCGGCTGAGGCGTCGGCTGTGGCGTCGGCTGTGGCCATGACTTTGGCTTCGACTGTGGCTTCAGCTGGGGTATTCTCTGTGGTTTCGGTTGTGGCTTCTGCTGTGGCGGCGGCTGTAGCTTTGGTAGCGCGGGCCAGGCTTCAGTATTGGTGTTCTCCGGCACGACCTTGTCAGTATTAGACTCGACTCCGCCAGGCCTAGGGGGCAGAGGAGGAGGAGTTGTCGGATGTGCCGTGCTCTTCATAGAGGAATCTTCGTTCTTTGAAGTCTGACGGCGTCGACGGCGTCGGAAGCGTCGCTTTCTAATGGCCGCAACAGCTTCCCGACGAGACGAATGGTCTCTTGCCATCTGCTTCAAGACCGCCCTTTCTTTCCTCATTTTATGGCAGTCCTTTGAGGTAGCATCATGGGACCCAATGCAATTTGGCCATTTGAGCACCGTGGCTACACAGGAGTGTGCAGCGTGGGTTTGTGCGCAGCGCGAGCAAACTCTCGTATTCTCGCACACAGCGCTCACGTGACCCAGCCTCAGGCAGTTGCGGCATTGGAGTGGTCTTTGGATAAATGGACGCACGGGGTGTCTAAAGTGGCCCACCTTGACGTGTGAGGGCAGAGATTCGCCCTTGAAAACCACCTTCACACAGCGGGACGTGCCGAGTCGAGACACGTGAGTGGTAGCGCAGCCATCAACGGCTGGCTTAATTAAAATCAGCAAGTCGGCGCTGGAGATGGAGACGTCCACGTCGCTGATGACACCAGTAGTGGTATCGCTGTCCAGAGGAATGCACGAGCGGACCTTCATGCCGCCAAGTTCCGTAAGTTTGCTCAAAGTTATCCGTGCAGTCTCATGTATGACGTCAATAGCCAAGACATTTTTGCGTGCGTTGACTCTGACATCCGTGACTTGATTTGGCGCCACCGCTTCGAGAAACACCGAGACAGACTGTCGGTTAAGTCGCCTCAGGTTGTGGATAGAGAGTTCTGGTATAAATAAAATTGTACTGACTGCGCTATTCCGAGTTGGTCCTGCAGTCGACGTGCTTGAAGACAAGTAAGCCCTGGTGTTTCTTCGTTTCGCCTTGCGGCTCCTCACAAGCTGAAAGTCGTCATCGGAGAAGTTCGCACTGCTGAGCGAGTAGATACTGGTATCGTCGCTGTCGGTGTCGCTCTGGAGGCCGGTCCGCTTCCTAGACGCAGCCACCGCTGAAGTCGCCATCCCCAGCAGAGGCGCGGGGACGTCAACTTGCATCCGTGCAACATTTCATGATGGCTACTCGGAGATTTACAGAGAAATCAGGCGAAAACAGCAGAGCTACAGAAGCGGCGTTCTGGCTCGCAGAAACTTCGTCTTCGTCGGCCCTCCAGATGTAGGGAAGAACTGCAAATGGAAGAATAGGCGAGGTTGAGCATGTAATTAATGCTTTCAGCGCGGTGTAAACGCGTTCGCGACTTGCTGATTCGTCAAAGGCGAATTGGTAAAACGATGACTGGTAAGATAAGATAATTCTTCATGCGGCTTAATAATGGCACAGCTTCCATCCATTATTGCACGCATGTTCCCAACTGGCTACCTAGCAGCGGCGCATTACTCTGCACCACCATTTACTCCATCCATGCACTGCGCTCACGACCGGTCGTGGCGCCGCTTCGGCTATAGTGTACTAGAATAAGGTTTAGTGGGGCAAGCGGCTGGGGCGTCGCATGCTTTGCAGTGAGGCGTCCGACGTGGAAAAATACTGTGGCGGCGTGACGATAAGAGTGATGTTCATCTTTCTGGGGTTTTACATGCCAAAACCAGTTCTGATTATGAGGCACACCGTAGGGGAGGGCTCCGGAATAATTTTGACCATCTGGTGCTCTTTAACGGGCACTACAACGCAAGCACACGGGCGTTTTTGCATTTCGCTTCCATCAAAATGCGGCCGGCGTGGCCGGGATACGATCCCGCGATCTCGTGCTCAGCAGCACAAGGCCTTAGCTGACTGAGCCACGGCGGCGGGGGGTGATAGAAGTCGATTGGGCCGCATCAAAGTCGAGCCGTTGGAAACTGCTGGCGATACCACTCGGCAGGGTCATTCGTACTACTTTTCGCGCTGGTATTTGCGTTCAGGCCGCTAAAGTGGTGTTCCTGATTGCATATGACATGTATTTATGCCTTAAGAACAAATTTCTTTCACTCACTTCTTGATTTTTTTAATGCAATTCGGTGGTATTTTTTGGTCTCGGGCCGGGTTCGGGTCGGTTTCTAGTCGGGCTCGGGCCTAAGGTAAAGAGGTCGCGGGGCGGGTCGAGCCGGCCGTGTAACGTAGATTATTTCCGGGGCCCGGGCCGGGCCCGGGTCTCGCCATAAATCTTTTGGTCGGGCTCGGGCGGGCAGTCCGATGTAAAATAGGGCCCGGTCCGGGCTGATAAAATCGGCCCCTGCAGTTCTCTAGAACAGACACCCAATTTACTAAAGTTAAATAGACAAGGTGGCACGGAAGGACGTGCAGGACATTGTGCTCAGGACTTTCCACAGTTATGAAATTCACCGAATTGAAGCAAAGCAGTGTAATTTTATGTGTGAATCTGCATTATTGGGTAAAGTGCAAATACATATGCTGATGTTCCCCACAAAATGATCTTAATCAGAATAAAAACAGCCTTTTCCTCTGGTAAAGCCTTTGCGGTCTATGCAGAGTTTATCACCAGACTCTCTAATATGTTGACTTGCATGATCAGTGCAACGCGATGCCTGTGTGTGCGCACCTATAAGCCATTGTATCAACGCTACTGTTCTGACACTGTTTCTACACAATACTGCCACACATCAATCAGGGCCAGTCAAATTCTGGGGTTTTACATGCCATAGCCATGGTATGATACACGCCACAGTGGGGGACCTAAGAATATTTTGATCTGGGGTCCTTTAATATGCACCACACGCATGGTACATGGTCATTATTGCATTTCGTCCCCTTCGAAATGTGGCCATCCTGCTGCCGGGATTTGATTCCGCGGCCTCTGGCTTAGTAGAGGAACGCCACTACGCCACCACAGGGGTTAACGAGGACCACAACAAGCATGCCAGATGTACCAAGATAAATACAAAATAAAACGTAATCTTGTGTTAACGGTCATCTAAATAAGAACCGATAGGTTTCACAAGTATGAGTTCATGTTCCTGGGCAACAAAACAGACGTCGCCACTTTTTACACATGGTAAATCAACATGCTTTGTCGGTAGACAATATCTCACCTAAACCAAATATTCTGCATACCACACGAAGTCATATGAATTTGCTCAGAAGACTTAAGATTTATTATTATGCACCTATGAGCACTGACTATGGACCGTTTAACTGACAACTGCATGTGACCAAGAGGAACATTTTACAGCAGTGTTCTGACTCAATCCTACTATACAAACGAATTTTCTGCAATCAAGGATTTTAGTATGGGATTTCTGGTCTTAATGATCCTATTTTGTTGCCTCCTTCAGAGTAGAGAATGCTGTCTGTCTTTAAATTGTCCGTTTTCTACATCTTCTATCTGTGTATATTCCAGTGCCTTTGTCATCTGAATTTTATGCAAGCATTATGACATCGCCTTTGTTTTGCCTTAAGTGTCGTCGTTCACAATACTGGGTGTTCCTCGTTATTGTAATGATGTTTACACTTACTTCACTGGCCTGCGTCTCTTCCGTTTCTTTTTGCCTGCGACGTGCACGCAAACAATGGGAGTGTAGTGTGTTGACCACAGCCTTTAGCTTTAATTGTGCGCTTTATTCCGATTGGCATGAGACAAACAAGATAGAAAGTGGGTCGCGGGTATTGCTCTGCAGTGGCACATCTGTAAGCTCCGTGGTAACAAGGACAGAAAGGTGATAAAGTGTCAGTGCGTGCCACTGGCATTTGGCTTTCCGTTTTGGTTGCCACTTTTTGTTTGAAAACAAACCTTTGGTTTCAAAGGCTTTGTGGAACAATTGCCTCTAAAGGCACTCTAAAATAAAATACGTTGAGCTGTGTCACTAAATCACCCTTCTACAATGCCGAGAAAGCCACTTATACCATGAAAAGAGACTTCATAAGTCGGAAAACATGCAAGATCGAAAGACGGGTGGTGATGCCACCTTGAAGTTCACGCACCAGTTCGCCATGACATGAATTTTATTGGTGTCTTCTGGGGCCTAGTTCTATCGGTAAAGTTGGTCTACATTGCACTTTACAAGAACCAATACCTGAATTTATAAATTCTTGTGAACGTTCACAGCTTCAAAATAGGCCACGTATGGGAAATACCTACTTTAAATAGCCCGACATCACACTGGCGATCCAGCATTGGGGTTCAAAAATGGAAGTTTGACGTTAGGTTTCTTCAAGTAGCAAGTCTCTTACCACAAAGCTACCGAGAATAGAGTTTTGAAAGAATACTACGAGTCTAAACTGAATTAGCGTTCCCTAATTAATTCACAGGTTCCATGCCTTTCTGAAAAGTGTCGCGCATTTAAAATACAAACTGAAAACTATCAACCTATCCTGTGCGATCTTCCAGAGCTTGGTTGTCATGCTGAGACGAGCATGCCCATCTTCCAGCTCCTTCACCTGTGATGCCATCTTGTCGCGATCACTGGCTGACCTGGCTGTGGCTTCTTCCAGTTCACTCTGTAATCAAAAGCAATTGTGCGTAAATGAAATGTAGGTCACGCGGAACTGAGGATAAAAAAATTAGCAGCCACGCTTGAAAAGGACGGAGAGCTGAGCTAGTTATATCTGATTTATCATAACCAAGCAACACAGCGCACGAAAGGATAATAGTTGTGTACTTGTCTTCGCATACTAAGCAGGAATTCTTGGCGCTTTTGCACTGATAGCATGAGGCACGCCTCCCTTCGGCAACCACTGCACATCAGCCATTATTGCTATCCCTGATTGAACAAATGTTGCCTGCATAAGACGCATTGAATTATCCATTGCGTGTTACGTAACGAAATAGTGCGAAATTTCAAGGCAGTCTTCGAATGTTCTGGATATAGTATATGAGGTACACATACTGGGTCTGAGGAAGGCAAGAAACATTGCACATGATCAGGCTACACTGCGCAACAGTTAAACTAGGCAGTTTCCATCAAACTAGACTGCCACAGGAACTGTCCGCTTCCTGTTAACTCTATCGTATCTATGTGGAGTGGGTTCAACCACACACTATCAGTTCCTAACTATTGTCATTATAAGCTAGCACTACATGCATTATGTGCCTTTGTCACTGAAGTTCTGGAGTTCACTAATGAAATTTCTGCAGCGATGTCTACTTTATCTATGCACTTCAATGGCTTACTGCTCCCCATTGGCCATTGCACTTATTAGATCTGTTTGTCACCCACTTTCATCTGCAGTGGTCACCAAAATCCCCACGGCTCCAGCACATGCTCAGTGACAACCATCTTCTCTGGCGGTTTGCCAATGCTCTATTGTGACTTTCCGAGCCCAAACATCAGCCATTCGTGTGAAGCAAGAGTTGATACCACCCATGCACTTGCCGTGGCACAGGACTACCAGGCACCTTGATCCAACACGCTAAAAGTATGCGCTCAAGCCACAGTAGTTTCTCCTTCTAGAAGCACGCCAGAGCAGTGATGTACTCGTGGCTCACACAGTCCTATGCCAGCCCTTTGTGTTTTACTGAATGGTTCTCCAAAAGATGATACATAAATTTGGTTAGACAAGTAAAGCAGTGTCCAACAATAAATAACAGGTAAATAAAGCCGCAGAGTACATTTCAAAACACTGAGCCACAATAATTTCATGCAAAAACCACAAGTTGGCTTTACTAAAATACAAAATTTTCAGTGGCAAAAAAAAGCTATATAAAAATAAGGCGAGGAGTGCTGTACTGTGATTGTGTGTGCTTACAAACGACAACAGAGCATCAGTCCAGGAGTAGCTTTGCATAAGCTCAGTTCATTCTCAGCTAGGAGCAGCACAATAGCTTGAATGAGCCAGGTAGGAGAAGGTCAAGGCAGAAGCAAAGGGAACTCGCCTGAAGCCGACAAGATTCTTGCTGCAGCTTGGCGTTGGCCTCCTACAGCTCAACCATGCGCAGCTCCGTGTAGCAGCTAACGCGGGGCGGCAGGGCCGGCGGGCTCCTCAGGACTGGCTTCTCTCTGTTCAAGTGGAAGCTAACCAAAGCGTCAGGCTCATGCGTCTTCGTGCCATGCTCGCAGCGTAGCTCGCCAACCTCGCATTCCCCAGGATCAAGCCTTGCCCGGAACTCTTTTTTCTCGGTCAGGGCTTTGGACAGGTCTTCCTTGAGGTTGTTGCACTCCTCTTGAAGCTTGGACACCTCACACTGCAACACCAGTCACGTAGTAAGAACTTATCAGTAAGGAAAAACCTTGCTTTCTCGGTCTGAGCAAATAGATAAGGAAACTATACTGCATTGCGTACATAGCAGGAAGTGCTACGAAAACATCTCTTACAGATGCCCTTTCGGACCAACAAAATGTGTCACAGGTGAAAGAATGGTGCGTCATGTAATTCCATGGCTACATCCTACACCTTTAAGGCACAAAATATGACAATTGTTTCATGGAAGGCATAGCAGATGTGAACCTATTTCGGACCAAATGAGCGGTGCGACACGTATCTGTGACTAATGGCCACATTGCATCACTTGCGGTCATAACCAAAACAGTGTGCAACATACTGGAAGCACAAAAGTGAACAAATAATGAAAGATTTGATGTAACGTCACATTTACAGGTTGTAGTTATACAGTCGAACCTTGATAATTAGAACTTTAAGGGGCTCCTAAAATTTGTTTTAAAAATTGGGTTTGAAATAAAGGAAGCGCTTTGAATGAAGGACTTTTGCGCAGCACTGCTTTAAGCCGCGAATTTTAAAAGTATGGCTTCACTGCAGTGTGAAACTTGCAGTTTTGAAGATACACTTCTAGGTGAAACTTTTTCTGCTGTAAAGCTGCACCTCAAGGCGAAATTCACATATAGCCCCAACATCTTTTCAAAAACAAACCTCATGTGGAAACGGGTAATACAGAAATATGCTTTGAAACACTACTTGACTTGCCTCAGCCTGCAGTGAGATATTCTTCCTGATGACCACGTCGTAGTCTTCTCTGATTCGTTTTAAACGAAATGGACTTGTTCCTGCCACAGCTGGTTTTGTGCTGAAGTCCTAGAAGAAAAGAGAAATAACGCAACTGTCAATGGCAGCAGTCGCTTGAATGTTAGGTGACCAATGTTCCAGGAACAGACAATATAAAGTTACATACACGTGCTGTTATACCCTTCCCACAAAACAAAGTGCGCATGCTCTTGATGTTTGTGATGGTCACTGCTAAATGAGTCTCCAACGAACCTAAGCAATTGAAAATAATAGTTAACGCTAGATTTAGAAACGTTCTGGCTTTGAAGAAGTGTATGTGGTCATTGAGGTGTGCCTAACTGTGTACAATAGAACCTCATTCATACGTATTGGGGGAAAATGTTACTAACCAGGAAAGTGTACGACCTAAGGTCACTAAAGAATGGGGAAGACTCAAATGTAGTTAACACCTACGTAATTCAAAGTGTTGCACAAATTGTTGCAGCATGCGATGCCAATGCACGCCCAGTTGGTGGGATCTGAGCTGCCCGAGACAGGCATTGTCATTCTTGCGGCTTCAGCAAGCTTACGCTCCTCGAATTCAGCCTGAGTCAACAGCTTCTTCACACGGGGCCATTTTGGCAGAAAGATTTAACGTGCCTACTCCGCAAGAGTAATTGAGGCCCGATACACCGACACGCGTCTAGGTGGTGGGGCTCGAGCGGCTCGAGGCGCGCTTTCTTGTTTCCTACTGCGTAGCATTGAAGACAGCGAGAAGAAACGGAGCTCGTGGACGACGCTGAAATACGATGCCGCCAGAGCGAAACATGACACTCACTTCGCGCCACCGGCGGCAGCAAACGGCGTGTTTGGGTTAGCGCTTAATGAAAGCGTGCATGGCAGTGCGGTGTACTTCCAGCGGCACTACACCACAGGTGCTGTAAAGCAGATAAGTGAAGACGCTTATCGCAATGGGTCTGGCGACGATAGCTGTGAATTCAGCGTGTGATAACCCTTGAGGAAATTTGCTGGTGGCGGAAGAGCCAACTGAGCGTGTGCTGACATTTTCATGTGACATGGGCGTGTAATGCGGGAAAGCCACAGTGGAAAGTACTTACTGCTCTCGATGTGGTAAAAAAGATTCTTAACTGCATTGGGACTTTTTTGTGTTTTTGATCGCAAACGTTGGCGCCGGAAGATGGTATGAAACGGGATCACATCAACCAGGGTATACAGTATAGTATGGTTAAAAAATAATTAAATTATAGGTCTTTAAGTGCCAAACCACGCTCTGATCTGGCACAACCATGATCTGTCGCCAGTGGGAGAATAACTCACAGCCTCAGCATAACACATGCGCTGCCCTACCACTTATGTATGGCGACGTAGTCGCCGTAGCACTCCCACCGGTGACAAGTTCTCTTTTCATCCACTTTCAATTTCTCCTTTTTCTCATTTTCTATTTCAACAAACTTAACTGAATTCTGAAGTTTTACGGGCAAAAACCACGATTTGATTAGGAGGCACGTCATAGGGGGAGATTCCGGATTAATTTTGACCGCCTAGGGTTCTTTAACTTGCCCCCAATGTGCGGGGCACAGACGTTTTTGCATTTCGCCCCCATCGAAATGCGACCGCCACGGTCATGATTTTATCCTGCGACGTTGGGCGCAGCAGCGCAACCTACAGTATTGTTCACTGTTATACCTGGTTTCTTTTCTCCATCGGCTAAGCAAAATAGTCGCCTTCCATGTATTTCGCGTAGACGGAACCGACAAAATTGATTGTCTTCTCCGGTTAGTCAAATTATGTAAGACTAGAAAAAACTTCAAAACACACCACTGATTCATTTGCCAGTATTCGCCTGATTCTAACACGTCCCTGAGTCAAACGGGTGCCCACTTTCTATGTGTCTAAAGTAGCAAACTAACACAAATGACATTAAAGCTCCAAACACAGCAGAAATCTAACCGGAGCTTTTAGCAATAAAAATAAGTGTTGCACAATGGCAACCGGTTTCCCATAACAAGCTTTTCCGCAAAACATTCATGCTATGCGGTAAAGGATACAAACGCCATGAAGACGGTTTTGCTTTCTTAACCGATTGAAACGCACAGGCAGTTTTCAGCCCAATTTTCTTGAAAAAAAAAGAGAAATCGCGCGTTAAAGTCGGGTAAATACCGCAATCAGACATTGTGACTTACGGTTATTGCTTGTGTCGAAAATAGGCGTTTTAAACGAGAGATGTGTGTTCAACGCATTCACTCTCCCCTAAACTCCGCCAAGACAAACTCTGCCACTAAAGAGGTCGATATTTGGGTCAATATATAGGTCAAGCGTATGCATGCTGACGGGTCAAGTTTGAATTTTCCGGCGAAGGTCAATTTTAGGAACAAAATAACGAAAGTTTGGGACATTAATATGCATGGGCGATAGCTGGAACCTTCGGTCAGGATCGAATAATTAAAGATATATAATTACCAGAGGGATCGTTTTATTGCGATAGCAATTATATGGACACTTCAACCGGATTTCTGCCGTCGGCGTCGTCGTCGCCGTCGCCGTGGGGTTCCGTATAGATAAAATCTTCGCCGCGCGCCGTACGCCCCAGCGGAAGCGTTGGGGGACGCGAGCTATCACGGAGAGCGAACGCACTCAATCTCCCACGTGCAAGCAAGGAAGCGGAAAGCCAGCGCCGGAGGGAGCAGGGGGGGGGGGGGGGGGGCACTTCTCTGCCAACAACCGCGCTCGTCGCTCGTCCGCACAGTCTCTTATCTCTCCCACGCGCAAGCCAGGAAGCGGGAAGC
The DNA here is from genome assembly GCF_013339745.2 of Dermacentor silvarum. Classification (NCBI taxonomy): domain Eukaryota; kingdom Metazoa; phylum Arthropoda; class Arachnida; order Ixodida; family Ixodidae; genus Dermacentor; species Dermacentor silvarum. The sequence continues at coordinate 389,660,226 of NC_051154.1, read as the reverse complement.
CAGCGCCGGAGGGAGCATGGGGGGGAGGGGGGGGGGCGCACTTCTACGCTTCCAACAACCGCGCTCGTCGTTCGTTCGACCGCACCGTCTCTTATCTCCACACGGCTCTGACCTTTATGCCGCTCAGTTTCCGTTGATAGACCGCACGTACCTTCGCCCGCGCAAGGTACGTTGCGCTGCCAGCGTTTTGACAGTCGTTGGCTGCAGTCATTCAGTGTGATCTGTTCATGTTTGTTTGTGCGCGCTCACACCACGCTTGTTCATTCAGTTAGTAATAGTCGGGCCACATTTTCCAACGCACGCTACACATGCAATGCTGCCCAGATCGGCAGTGCAGCACTACAGGTGTGTCCCTTCGCACGCGCTGCCCACGGTAAGCGCTTCTCATCAACACCACCGTTTCACACGCGCCTTCTCGTGGTCATCGAGTCTCTCTTCATGTCGGTCTACTTGCGCCGCAGCACACCTGCGTACTTAATCAACTCATGTTTACTACAATTCATATTGCTACCAAGGCCGCTCACCTTACTTCGTATGACATTGCTGTGTTGCTATCGCATTCATTGCTTCGCCCTTAGGGCGAAACTGTGACATTTTTTTAATTGTGTCACTGATTATAAGTGTGACGGCAAAAGTTTTCGAAGCAATACAGAAACGAAATGCGTATTGCAGTATTGATTTCGGTTTTGCGGTGAAATTCACCATCACAACCTGTGAATTTTGCTTGCAATCTACCATTTAGTGTTTTTGGCACCCTAGCTATGTAGCAGTTTCATCTTTTACGCTACAACTAGTGATGTCATCGGAGCAACCGGTTCCTTTACATTGTTACGCGAAGGATGACTCAGTAAGACGAGCAACTATTTACAGGTTGTATTTACAACAGCGGTTGCAGCGCTGAACGGCTAGATTCACAGCCCGAGCCCAGCTCGTTCTTCCTGTTTTCTCGAGTGATGGTGCCCACGCGCCTCGTTCAAACAACCAAATACCACACGCGTGTAGTAATATGTAGCTACGGCGCACAAGTCCTTCAGTAAGTTTCTTTTGCACAACTTTTTTTAATGGTAACCACTTTTTTAGCGCTTTTGTAGAGCCAGTCATACAGCAGCTATTCTTTCTTAGAATTTGTTTGCAACCTAGGTCCAATGTTGTTGAGAGTCTGTTCATGCAGGTCACCTGTGAATTAGTGACCGTTGTGCTTAAAACTGATGATTTGTCATTGATAGCTGTTTTCTTGCACTAGTCAGTACAGTCATTGTACCTAACTATACTTAACATAAATAGTTCGAACCCAAAGAACACAATGCTCGAGGCGCGATCTTATCACACTTGGACACAACTTGTGCTTCCTTTGGCACAAGTTGCCTGCTGATTGGGGAAAGATAAAACTTTTTCGATGCCAGCCCAGTGACGGTTTTTGTTTTGGGCACTGTACGGCACAAGATTGGGCAATATTTTTAAAGCTCTCCTTAGTTCGAACTCCATTTATTCTAATAAATTTCCAGTCTCCTTGGGGTTCGAATTGATGAGATTTTACTGTACAAATCAACTTATTTTGCTCTTTAAGCAGCAGATTGAGCACTAAAGATCGAGCTTCCACTGCTGCCCAAAATGGCTTGCATGTTGGCTGGTGAAATGCACAAAGATACGACCCATCGACATCGCCCTACCATGTCAGGGTCTTTGAGCTGCTTCTCGACCGTGTGGATTTCGATGACAATAGCCTTGCGCTCCTCGATCCGCCATGGTTGCTTAGTGGTTATGGTGTTGGGATGCTAAGCATGAGGTAGCGGGATCAAACCCGGCCCGGCGGCAGCATTTCGGTGGGGGCGAAAGGCGAAAACACGCGTGTACTTAAATTTAGGTGCACGTTAAAGAACCCCAGGAGGTCCAAATTACTCTGGAGTCCCCCATTATGGCGTGCCTCGTAATCAGATCGTGGTTTAGGCGCGCAAAACTCCATATTATATTATAATATTATTGCGCTCCTCAACTTCTTGCTCTTGGACACAAGAAGATTTCTCCGCAGCTAGCTCTACAGCGAAAGAGAAGAGAGCCTAGGAGCTGAACAGGCACAGCCAGAACCAAAGCTAAACGGAGCGTAAAAGTGGCTATTGTTGGTGAGAACCTTGGAATTACAGAGCAAATCCACCGCTGTCCAACTTGTACAGATGCGGCAGCCAATTATATTTGCTGATTTTCATGAAGTCACGGTGCAGGAGAGCTACTTGCAATATGGCGACGCTAGCGACGATGAGGCTCCGAGAGTGTTTCAATTTTTGTGTCCACTAAACCACGTTACTTCATGCAGTTGTTAGAACGTATCTAAGTTTTCAGTCTTGGAAGTTGTCTTGATGCAGTCAAAATTTGCAACTGTGTTGCCATGCTACTATACGCATGTGCTTGCTCAGATTGTTTTCACCTGCAGTTGTTTTCCCAGTGCCCAATTGTTTTTCTCGTCATCGCTCGGGCACTGCATACAGATTCGCCTAAAAACGCGGCGGTCACATAATCTTCTGTTCATTGGCGTGCAGTGACTCAAAGATCCTGCCTGCATCAAAGTTTTAAGTAAAGTTGACACGATGTCACATGGCAAATTAGTGCGAGAATGCAAGACTTGGGCAGGAGCAGTACATGCGTGTCTTACATCGTCATCTCGTGTGTCATCCCCTTGCAAATACTGCGTGCACTGTGATAATAGAAAAACACTTTATTCCAGTCTGAACACCAATTCTTGCAAAAATGTAAGTCAGTATCTGACTCACTGTTATTTGCTATATATTAGCTCTCGTGCTAAACAATCACTCAGTAAACTTCCATATCGGCACACACAAGAGGAAATCTACCAGTTTTAAACACAAATATGGTGTACATTTTGACGAGTCATTCAGCACTGTAACAAGCACTATTATTGCTTTGACACTTCGATGCTCAGCTGTGGCGTTTGATTTCCCCCTGGGAATGTTGCATACCCACTATGCGGGCTAACTATCGTACATCAACACGAAAAGACATAGCTAGTTGTCAACATAGTAGAACTGCAGCTGTATCAAAGCTAAATTGCATCGTGATGCACTTTTCGCCCAATATGTTGGACCAGGAAAGTAAAGTTGACTAACAAGGCAACCCCTAACATCTGGGGTTGGCTTTTTTTACATGGCTAAGGTGCTCCGTTTTCAATTCGAATGTAATGAGCTCATCAACAAGCTCGTCAGCAATCTCCCCTGCTCGCATGAAAATTCTCTAGAATATGCATTTGAAGGTTAAAGAGAAAACGAGCGAGGAATAGTCCTTGCCTTGACAGGTGAAGTCATGCTGTCAAAGCGGTTGCCATAGGCACGATTCTCCAGGTGGCGATGCTGAGCGGCCTCGAGGTGGTTCTTGGCCGCCAGGGCATCCTCCACACGCTGTTGCAACAGATTGATGCGCAGCATGTTTTGGCGCTCCATGCGTGCCATCTGCGTCAACTGCTGATGCTCGCGAATTCCCAGGGCTCGAACCTCGCGGATGTGCTCAGTCTGTTGCCTAAGGTGGCGTTCAGACTCCTCCTTCGTAGGATTCTTGAGTTGAACCCGCGCCTGCTTCATGTTCTGAGGAGGAGCAAAATAAGAGATCACTGCTATGCACTTCGCAAGTGAGCACAGTGTATTCATCAAAAGAGCCACATTGAAATTTCCGCCCCAATTCGCTGCGATCTTGTGACGTCGCTGCGACAAATTTTGACAGCATCTGCTGGAGCCTAGTCAATTTTTTATTGATAGAGAAGGACTACGTTATATTATAAGGCAACCAAAAACTGAACATGGCAAGTTGAGAGAATTTCTACGCTACAACAGCAGGGAGTACGAGAAAATACTTTTAAATCGCTGGCATCACACTGATGCACCGGTGCGGTAGTTTGGCGTAGAATTAAAAAAACTGAAGTTTAGCAAAATGACTGAAAGGAGGGCAAATTGATGAGCATTCACAGATTTGCGTGCCCAGTGTGACGCCGCACTGAAAAAGAAAGAAAATGATAAGGGACGAGGTATACCCTGTCCATTTATTTTGTCTTTTTTTCCTGTTATGTCACGCTGTCCAGACAAAGCTACAAGTGAACTTAAGTTTACCCTTCATTTCCTTTTGATATGAGCAACCCCCTAACCACAAACTTTAAGAGCTCTGAAAGAATACTTGGTCAACCTAAATTTAGAGGGTGTTTTTCTTTAGTATCCATTTAAAAGTAGCCTCCGTAGTAACCCCAAAACGTGCACTGAAGTAATCGCAGCGATAACGTAGTCCAGCCACCGTAGCCCGCCTTCAAATTCTCCCGTATTCACAAAGAAAGCATCACTTCAAAACTAGAGCAGCGCTGCAACTGCGACGTGGGACCCACCGAGATCTCCTGCTGGAGCTTCTTGGCAACGCGTTCCGCATCCTCCTTGAGCTTGATCATGCGGGGCTGCTCGTTGACCGTTTTGTGCAGTTGGTTAACGCTAACTTCCGGCTCTTGAATGCGCTTACGCCAATGCTCCGTCAGCTTGTTCACAGCCGTGCTATAAATTGGCAACAAAGACCAAGAACCAATCACAAGATGCCGTCATCAGTTATCAGCTAATGCTTGGTGGGAACACACTGCTGGCAAATCTTGTCCATCACGAGAATGGGAACTCTTATGGTAGACTGAGGAGTCCAACAAGCTCAGGCAGGAAGAGCTACTTTTGAGCAGTGAGGTGGTGTGGCTGTATCAACTTAGTTTACAAAAACAATAAACAAGGTTTATGTTAAACTTTATATCGAATTTAGCCAAATCTAACGCGCACATTTTTTTCGGAAAATTATGTCTGCAAGTCACCTGCGCATAACAATAGGATAGGAAACCAAAACCATGTTTGTGGCGCTGGCAACAGCGGTACTGTCACGGCCGTCACAAGGTGGCGATAGGGCACGTTTTTGTTAACGTTGCTGAGGGTTCATTTTGTAATCAATTATGACCTATAGCCTCATTCGTGGGCAATCAGCGAAATTTCGCGCCACTAGGCACCAGATGCATCGGCGTATACGGCTGCAAGCGTTTCTGGCACTACGCCAAGCTCGCTATCTGCACACAGAGCCAGGAACGCTGTCAGCCGCATGCTTCAACAGCTCCGGTGCAGAGTCACGCAAAATCTAGCGAAGGTGATAGTAGTATCTCTTAGAGTCATTGTTCGAGAATACTACCCCTTTGTACTTAGTATCTGTGGCCAATGAAGCACAAATGGCGACGAAAACAGCCACTTCCATCAAGAAAGCCCATTTTTTTAACACGAAAGTGTTTTATGCCGGGGTCCACCAAGACTTCACTGACGTATTTCTGTCACGGATATGACGTTCTTACAATGTACACGAACATAATACAAAGAAAGAAACCAGAAGAAAAAGTTCCACAAACATGCAAAATTTGGAAATCGAACCCACGACCTCTCGGTCCGCGACGATAGATCGCCGAGCGTTTAACCCATTGCGCCACAAACGCATTTGAAGAGAGCTACACAGACGCGCCTTATATATCTAACACTCCTCCGTGTACCCGCGCTCTTGCTCGGGGCGGTACCGCCGCCTACGAGCAGAAAAGAGAAGTACTGCATTATGACACTAACGCGCACCGACAGTGAACGCTTCGGTGGTCTCAGCACTTCGACGCCTCGATGCCAGCATTCGAAGGGACGCTGGCATCAAGAAGCACTACCAACGCCACCTAGGTGGCGTTCACCGTACTCAGCACAGCGGAGCGCGGCCTCCGCAATTAGCTCTGAAAATGTTTCTGAAGTTGATCGCGGAGGCTGCAATTACGACGCGCTGTACGCGCTGATTTGACTCGGTGACGATTCAGTTACGTGCTTTGTCTTGCGCGTTGTATTAGTGTGTCAGTTACGTGCTTCGTCTTTCGCGTTGTGCTAGCGTGTGCAGCGTAGTGCAGCTTCCATATGCACGACGGTTGCTCATGGTCATCGACGTTGGTAGTCGTGATGGAGGAGACGTGCCACCAGGCGTCAGCGTGGGTGCATCAACGCCTAAGGGCGCTTTAGCCACAAAACACCAATAGACATTATATATCAATGTGCAATAAACATTACACTACTTCTGTGAAGACACGTTTCACTTTCGTGTTCTATACCGATTCCTGTATAAGAGGGATCAACCACATTTTTTAAATTCGCTTCCTTGAAGGTAAATTCCGCACGTCTCGTTCTTTCTGATTGCTAATGTGGGGGCATGCTATATTTTCGTTTTATAAATCGAGGGCACGTTACACTCAGGTGAACCTTTGTTTTCTCAGTTCCTCTGTGAGAAATGGGAGCTCGCTAGACTCCAGGGCTCATTATAATCGGGTAAATACGCTAATCGCGTCTCTACAATTCACTCTTGATACCAGCATCCTCATTTCCGGTGTACAAAAACACCTCTTGTAAGCCAGACTGACATTGTGATTTACAATATACGTATAAAGGAACTAAAGCAGGCATGACCCTGACAGTTGCCAATCTATTGTAGTCCAAGTGTTGTAGCCCTAGCTAGGGGTGTATGACTATGGCTAGAAAAAAAACTCGTAGGGGCCACACAGTCTACATATGGAGTGGTAGTTCTATGGGCAAGCGTTACAGATATCTGCGCAGGAGTCATGCAACATCAGCTCGAAGCTGTTAGTAAGTCAAATTAGAGGAGGCACTGTGGCATATAGCATGGCCACGGCACATTTCTTCGTAGGCACGCGTGCAGATAATCCTGTCTGCAGGGTATCCGGTGCTAGGTATATTGACGGGGGGCTTATGCTGAACGGGCCTTATAATACCATTGAGAAACCTTTTTTCTATGAAATTTATACCATATTATGAGTTGAATATGGTGAGATGTTACATGTCCTGTGCAGCCTTCATTGAAATAATGTCCCTTTGACAGAAAGATGTTAGGTAACAAAAAATTGCTTTAATGGGTTCAAATGCCATAATGGCATTTCAGAGTAGTGTGCTTGTGCTACTACAATGGTGAATATATTTGCTTTAGAGCTGAGAGAATAGGACAGAGCGTATCAATTCCACAAGCACTAACTGCTGACGCAAACGTGCCGCATCTAACCTTTTAGTGTTTCGCTGGCTTGAGAGGATGGCAGCGAGGTCATCACGTTTTTTCTTGAGAGCAGATGTCTCAAGCTCAAGATCACTTTTGGATGCCTGTGTAAAACAAACAGACAAAAATGCTGTGAAATAATTGCAACTCATAAAGCAAGGCTTCATTTGCTAGCTCATGCTTCAGTGCGCAATGGGGGTCACGAGCTTTACAGGGTATTTGCAATTCTCGGTGGCACCTTAAGAGCTTCAAAGCACGAATACAACATGTAAAACTAGTTAGCGTATTGTGTATGCATAAACATAACGCGATCTTGAACTTATAACCTGAGAGGCAGTTTCGATGGCTCTGACAATAAAATTACAGGTAAACCTTGATATCACAAACTTCAATATACTGAAATTCTCGATATAACAATGCATTTACCTTTTTATAACATGTGCCTATAACGCCATATCTTTTGAACCACAATACAGGTAAATCGGGATATAACGAATTTAGTAAAATCGGAACCTTGCATTGTAATATCGAAATTTCATTATATTGAAATTCGGTATTTGAAAACGGAATGGGCCGCGAATATTTCCAAGGTATCGTGAAATCTGCAAGAGAAAATTTGAATGAGAAAAATACACTTTGTTGAATTTGAGAGGGCGACTAAATATATGGTTTCATGCCATGTCAACGATGTCTTCACATCGGTGGTATGAATCAAAACTATAGCCACGCTTTCCGTCCACTCCGCTCCTGTGGCTGATAGTGTCGCCTACAGTGCAAGGATCGAATCCTTCGGCTGCCTCTCGCTTCAGCGAGTCTACAAAACTCGAGATTACGCAACCACCAGCGCTAAACGTGCAGAAAGGCAGTGCACGATGCCATGCCACATAAGCTCGCCCAGTGTCTGCAGACATGGCTAGATTACCTCTAAAACAGGGCACGCGGGCTGCACACTGAGAGCCCTAAGCCACGGCCACGCTAGAAAAGTAGACGCATGTCAACCTCGTACAACATTGTACCGCCGATGTGAAGATGTCATCAGTGATGGAAGCGACATTTTACTTTTTTGAGCAGACCAGGTAAAACGTCAAACTATTCTAATCTGTATTTATTCCAAATGGGCCATTAGCCCTCCGTGATAAGTCACAATGGATCCAGCTTTGCCCTTATGGGCGGCTGCCCTGCCCATTAGGCACAGCTGGAGCCGTTTTGACCTATCACGGAGGGCTAATGACCGATTTGAAATAAAACATGAGCGTAGCTTGCACTGGAGGCGCAGATGATGGGCACCCAACTAGTCGTGGCTTTTGGGCTAGGCTAAGCACTGCCGAGTCACCCCCAGCATTTTCTGCAATTTATTGATTACTGATAGATTGTCGATTAGCTATTGATTGGCTACAGCAATGTATTGGCCACGTATTTGGGCTAGGGTAAGCACTACCATGTCATCCCCAGCATTTTCCTGAACTTATTGAGTATTCATCGCATATCGATTAGCTATTGACTGGCTATTGATTTCCTATCGATGACTGACTTAGCTTAAGTAGTCCCAACCATGCCTATCTAGACTTAGCCAGGCTCAGCTTCCCTAGTGGGGTATGTGCCATTGCGCTTGGACCCTTTCTGCACAACTGCCAGGATCGGCCCACAATTTCTGTTTGCACTTTACGGACTAATGCTCGGCTTAAACAGCTCCGCTGCTAAAAACAAATTGAAAAAATAGTTTTACGTTACAGCGGCCCACATTTCGGAGCTGAAAAATGCCACTTTGGAGCATTAAAAGCGGTAGTTTGGAGCAGATATTGGTGTTTTTGGAGCAGTTGGCAAAATATGCCATACGACTCCTAGAGTTAAAAGCATCACCGAAGTGTCTCATAAATATTTACATTCATTATGAAGCATATCGCACATACAATAATCAACGAAAATTGCAAGAACTGCAAGAAATTGCAAGAATTGTATGTGTGAAGTTTTTGATAGTAGATTTATTTTTGCTGCAGTTTCATTTCATGTTAAATAACCGCCCGTGATGTAACAATCAGATGTTTGCACAACCAGATGCAGCTTCGTGTAGTTGGTTGTATGATACTTTTCAGAATGTAACATCATCTTGTTAACTTGCAAGCTTGCAGTTTCAGCAGGGATTACAGTAAATTGAACATTTCTTATCGTTTAGAGATGTCAAGATTTCGTGAACCAGGGGCATCTCTACACTGCATAGGAACCTAAGACATTTCGGCAGCCGGAACAGCACGGCAAAGCATCTGATCTGCATGCTGCGACAAGGTGTGTACAAAACGGTCCCTGCCACTTACACAAGCTGTAGGTTTTGTTGTTATAATTCATACCTGTCAACTCTCCTGAATTTTTCGTGAAGATATCTAACGACTATACCAGAGGGGGCACTTGCTTTAGGCCAGTTTTTTCAGATAAATTCCTTAAACAGGCTCAATCGACAGCAGCAAGAACACTGAAAATGCGCTCTGTGATATAAAACAGTGTTGTCAGTTCTGGTATTTCAAGTTCGCTGCTGCTTTGTGTGCTATATCTCAAGTTAAGTAATGGTTAATTATGTATGTATCATTGCAACAGTGTGGGTGCTGAGAGGAAGCCTTAAAAATATGTCTGCTATCTCGCCAATAAAAATTTTTGTCTGCAGAATTTTTACAAAATATGAACTTCACAGGTTGCCATGTATGACATAATGTACAGCACTGTTGCAATGAATATGCCATATTCATAACTTGCAGTTTCGGTCTACTTGAATCGCATATTTTGAATCTGGCCTACCTTCCGTTTAATGAATTCATTTAAGTAGCCTCCTCTGAGTTATATGTAATTGGAGGCTATTGTAGAAATGCATGATGTGCTCCCTACTGACTGCATTGTGACAATTCTTTTAGGGACCATGTTGTGAGGCACGCATATCCTTTCATGTCTTGCTATGATTTGCCCGACAAAAGCAGCAGGGCTTTGGTTACCTTTGTTATTACGCATTCTTGCAGACTTCCGTTTCTCTCTCTCTTAACATACGTGCATGCGCAAATTCTGTGTTCTTAATTATATTTCCGTAAGTTGTCCTAATTGTGTATTACATTTTTTAAAAATTTGGGGAGGAGCGGGGTTATTGATTCCCATAATACTAGAGAGAACGGGACCTCAGAATAAAAGACCACAAAAGGTGGCTTAAAGTGTTCGAAGCTCAGAATTTAACACTCTGTCTCCTAAAGCACTACCAGTATGAAACTGTTTCTAATTGCTTTGTTTTTATAAGCTAGCTGCGTGATTTGCAGCCACATTGTGAGAGAGTATGTTTTTTTCTTCTTTTTTTTGAGTTCTTTTGTTGAATGTTCTCCTTTTTAGTTCAGAAATTTTTTCCTACCACCTCACGCGATACTCCAACTGGAGCCTATGAGGTATGTTTATAAGTAAATAAGTAAATTCCTGAGGTATGCAACAAACCATGCAAATCAGTCCCTAAAAAGCCATAAAGAGGATCTATTATTTTCAGCAGCCACCTTTTTTTTGCAGGTGTCTGCACGAGTGCTTCAATAGCATTGGCGTGAAGTTGGCATAGAGTTGTGTATTCAGGAACTTCTGAACAATGACCTGCTGTAGTTAGTGCTGTGAAGATTGTTCATCTACCAAGTCTTTGCTTTTCTGTTGGTGTACTTGTAATCGCGCTGTCAGTAATTTCTCAGCTTGCCTAATTATCTTGAGGCCCCACACTGACGCTATCGATGTCTTCAAGTGCAGACTTTTTAGGATAAGGTTCTTCGCTTTGCAAATGTGGTTATAGGAAAGGTGGCACTTACAGGTGCCTATTCTAGACATTATTGAAACAAGCCAGCGAATCTTGTTTACCTCTTGTCCATAGTGTATAGCAGTTAGTCAAGGGTTCAGAAAATTGCTCTCAGTGGTAGCATGCCGGCAGTAACTTGGCCACTGACCACATCTTCATCATCATGTTACCTGACTAGACGAATTTTTGTTGAAGCTTTGACAAAATTTCCTACAGAAGTTATGGATAACGCATTTTAGCCAAGGCAAATTGGATCGTCTTACTCGTGTCCAGATTATAAATGTATAAGTGCCACCTTTCCTTCAACCAGACTTACAAAGCTAAGAATCTTGTCCCGAAAAGTCGGCACTTTAAGACATCAGTAGCGTCAGTGCGGAGCCTCCGGATAATTCGGCCAGCCGGGAAGAAATTACTAATAGCAAGAGTTCAAGAATGCTGACAGAAAATCAAGGGCGTGAAAATTGACACATTTGCAAGATGCCAACTAGAGCAGCTCTATGTCCACTTCATAGCGACGCTAAGGGACCACCTGTGCAAACTGTCGCAAGAAAGCTTGACACATTAAAAGAAAAAAAAAAAGCCTGTGTAAACCAAGAAGTTAACTTCAGCTTTTTTTCCTGCAAGCCCACTAAACCTGAAACTGCCATTTTGTGCAAACGACTGAACTTCAACACCACAGGATACTTCACAATATCCTGGCGAGAGTAACATGCACCGTAGAACATGCCTTCAGTCAGCTCCTTCTGAAGTAAAAGAAAAGATGCACGTGTGTAGCTGCCATGGCGTAACCCTGGAACCTGTTTCTGCTCCGCAACTTGAGCTTTTTTTTCAGTGACCACAAGTTCATTATTATGAAACGGAATACATTAACAGGTTCAAACTCAGGGTAATGTTTTTATCTGCACGACTTTGTGGACAAAAACTGATGAAAGGAGGCGCAATGCGACTATTCAACCTGTCCAGGGAACAGGGACGTCAACAAGTTTTAAATCCATTTGCATAGGCTAACAATCGCAAGGCAAACTGCTGCAATTGCGTGAAAATGTACCATGCACTTCTTACTTCAAGGAATAGTGCCAACCTTTTTCAGCTGCAGTTAGCACCATGTATGTACACTGCACGTATAATTTAAGGTAAATGTAAGGAAGTTATTGCAGAATAGGCCATTTAAAACTAATGGCCATAATTTTGGCATTAGTAGATCTTTGCTCAGACCATCTGACGATTTCTTGAAAGTATGAAATTTTTGTTTATGTAGCTGCTGTCAGAATATTCTATATTAGCATTTGGTCATATACATATACTGTTTGCTCTAAAAAAATTCTTGAGTTTCACATGCTGAAACCACGATATGATTATGAGGCATGATGTAGTAGGGGACTCCGGATTATCCCTTGAAGCCTTGTTAACTCAAACTCTGATTTCTCAACATATCAGTTAAGTCGAAAAAGTTTTCGTGGCTCGGTATCGACTTTATGTATATTTGACCTCTTATCTAGCAATGCTTCTGTGCTGTGCCCCGGATATCTCGAAATCTTGACTGCAACACTGTAGGGAAAATGTTATCACCCAAAGGTTTCCATACGTTGTACACAGCTGCGATATCTCCAAAAGTTGCAAGATCGCAAGTTTGTAGCAAATTCTGCTTCATTCTACGCCACTCTTGTCATCCACTGTTCACGGCCGGCGGAGATCTCATGGGTAATCCGGGCAGAGTGTTTCTCTGACCCCTGACAAAATGCAATGATCATAAGGCCTCCCGCTTCTTAACTATATTACATGAGCACACTATAATATTGCTACACGCGTGTGGTATTTGGTTGTTTGAACGAGGCGCGCGGGCACCTAGACGAAGAAGACGAACTGCTCTGGGCTCTCGAGCTATCGGCTGATCTGGCCAGCGCTGCAGCTATCTTTTGTAAATATACTTGTAAATAGTCTCCTGTACTTAATTCTTCGTTCGCGTAACAATATGGTTGTGCATCATACTGAACGGGACCTCCGATTAGACGACGTTTGCACAGGATAGTGCTTGGTGCACCTGAGAGTACTTCTACATGTCTCGCTGATTATTGCGCCTTAAAGGTGCTAAAATGATGCGTGATGGACGCTCGCACGATATGGATAAAAATGCGGGAGGCTGTACACCTGAGCACCACAACATGCATGCTCATGTGTACGCATAGAGTTGTCAGCTTGCTTATTTCCTGTGCTCTGTGTTTCTGAGTGGATCTGCGCGCTGGGCCATACCGCGTGCTGCGTCGAGTGTTTGGTATGTTATTGGTATTTTCTTCATTAACAAGTTCAGGGCCATGATCTTGTAGCAATGCGTTCTCTGATGCCATTCCTAATTGTGCTTCGTCAGTTGTTATAGTGACACTGTGCCCACGTTATCAGTACGGGTTTGATGGAACATCGTATAACGGCGCTGTGTGAGGACGGATCACAGAAAGAATGCACAGAGGACAATCGCCGAACTTCAGCTGAGGTTTACAGCAGAAAAATTACACAGGCAGCAGTTTCTGCTCAGAAACATTGACCAAAACACCGCCATGGCACACATTGTGTCGGCGCGATCACAACGGATGGTCATGTCATACAACACTACGGAACATCCTGATCTGCACAAGATCAAAGACACATTTGTACTACACGTTATACAATCAAGTTACGCTCTTCAAGCCCGCCAACTTGGAAACCTTCTTTTGCAAATATATATCTTCTCTTTTTGACAAATTATGTGATGCGGTGCTAATGCAACTTACTCCTTCCTTTTTTCATGAGAAATGCCTCAAGCAATTCTCTCTCTTTTTGATACTTAAAACTTCCAAATATACAAGTGTCGTCGTGCACTGGAGTGCAAGGACACATTTTTCAATGGTCAGCCGAGGGACCCCCTGCTACGAAAGCCTGCACGGATCCTCGATGCTCCTTCAAATGGTCATTAAAGCATCTACCAGTTTGGCTGACATAACACCTGCCACAAGAAAGCGGGTTGTGGTAAACCACCTCCGTCTGGCAGCGTACGAAGCCCTTAGCATGCTGTTTCGCACACTTATGTGAAGTGCATGCACTGTTCAATGGACGGCAAGTTCGCCCCAGTTTTTCTGGGCGGAGAACACTATGGGAAGGCCGCACTTTCCGGCCACTTTCTTCAAGCGGTGGGAGAGGTTGTGCAAATAAGGCACCACCAACGGCTTCCTTGACCATTCTTTATCCGCTCCCCTGCTCCCCACACCAGACCTGACTTCACCAAACAGGCTTTCAACAACAGAAGCGATTGTTTCACCAGGAAAACCCGCCTGCTTGACCCTCTTGGTTGTTTGCACTCCGAGCTTTCTGATGCTCGCATCACCATTCGAGCGCGGATCTGATACTGTTCAATGCGATGTCTCTCTTAACAAGTTTTGAGTTCCTATAGTCCCACAGTCTCCTCCGCTCGGAAAAACTGGCACGAATGTGCTATGCGGTGAAAAGTGCACGCATTTCACAAAAGAGCGCAAAACAGCATGTTAAGGGCTTCGTACGCTGCGAGACGGAGGCGGTTTACCACATCCCGCTCTCCTGTGACAGTTGTTATGTCAGTCAAACTGGTAGATGCGTTAATGGTCATTTGAGGGAGCATCGAGCATCCGTGCAGGCTTTTGTAGCGGGGGGTCGCTTGGCTGACCATTGCAAAGGTGTCCTTGCACTCCAGTGTACGATGACACTTGTATACTTGGAAGTTTTAAGGATCAGAGAGAGAATTGTTTGGGGCATTTCACATAAAAAAAGATAGGAGAAGGTTGCATTAACATCGCATCACTTAATTTATCAAAAAGAAAAGACAAACATTTGCAAGAAAAGGTTTTCAAACTCGCGGGCTTGCAGAGCGTAAATTGATGGTGGGGGGGTCTAACGTGTAGTACAAATGTGTTTTTAATCTTGTGCAGATCAGAACGTTTCATAGTGCTGTATGCGACGATGACTTTTTTATGATCGCGCTGACAATGTGCACTATGGCGCTGTGTTGTCCAATGTTTTTGTGCAGGAACTGCTGCAGTAAACCTCAGTTGAAGTTCGGAGATTGTCCTCAGTGCATTCTTTCCATGTCCCGTCCTCACATGCACCGTTATAACATGTTCCATCAAATCCGTACTGATAACATGGGCACAGTGTCACTATGACGACTGACGAAGTAATATTGGAAACGGCATCAGAAAATGCATTGCTACATGATCGTGGCCCTGAACTTGTTAATGAAGCGCGAACATTCGGCGCAGCCCGTGGCATGGCCTAGCACGCAGGTCCTCATAGAAACACAGAGCACAAAAAATAAGCAAGCTGACAACTCTATGCATACACATGAACATGCATGTCTTGGGGGCCAGGTGTACAGCCTCCCCCATTTCTAGCTATATCGCGCGAGCGTCCATCACGCGTCATTTTAGTGCCTTTAAGGGACAATAATCAGCGAGACCGGCAGAAGTGCTCAGGTGCACCAAGCACCCTCCAGTGCAAGAGTCGTCTAAGGTGAAGTTCCCTTCAGGACGACGCACGACCATATTATAGTGTTCCCGTGCAATATAGTTAAAAAGCAGAAGGCGGTACCTTCTCATGCTCATTGCACTTTGTCAGGGGTCAGAGGAACACTCTGTCCGGATTACCAATGAGATCGTGGCAAAGAAAGAAGCAGAATTTACTACAAACACCATTATAACATGTTCCATCAAGCCAGCAACCAACTAGCCCATCTAAGTCTCTTAATTATCAGTATGGGATAAACCAGCCAAACACGGTGGATGCTAAAGCCACTATTCCACAACGGTATTTACTTTGCTGGCAGAAAGGTAGCTTCCGAATAATTTATTAGCGTGACGTGTCCATGCTGCTTTTTAAATGTGCATTTTATGCTTGTACTACTTCTGTTGCTTCAATACTATTGTTAAACGAATAAGTGATGTCTTTTTGATTATAACACTTGTTTCAGTGGCCCGCTAATTGTGACAGTTTATTCTACAACAGTAATGCATGTTCGCTTAGAATCATAGCCAAATTGCCTGAAACCAGTTCCCTTTGAATGAGATTTGTTAGTATCTCCTATATTCTGAATGCTTACGCATTCTTATCTGTGTAAACATACGCAAAACTGATTTTGCCTTTGTGTGAACCTGTTGCATAAGTGAAAAGAAATTTTTGGCTTTATTTCTTCAGGTGCCCTGCAAGCTCTCACCAAAGCAACACATTCCACTGGTTTTCTGTCAGATTACCATTATAGAATTTCGAATAAACTATGCTTGTCAGATGTGTGGCATACCCCGTCTTAGAATCGGAGCGCTTCATTATTAATGTTTGAATGGGTGTACATAAAACACATGTAAAGTACACTTATGTCTTTCTTTTACAAGTCCTCTTCACCCGACGTTTTTCCAACTTAAAATTACGCTTTGCTGTACATTTGTTTTATGCACAAACCATTACAGCAACACAACAGTGCAGTAAGATGAGTACAAATGATAAAGCATGCAATACACCTGCAAGAATTACATTTGCATACTTGTAGTACATATGAAAATGAGCTACCGATCTTTTTCAGGTTGCATACTCTTATAGGTCATACACTCATAGGCCACACAAAATCGGTCAAGGCTGATCTCAAGTTCATAAGTGCACCAAATAGATTTAAATAGTGACTTTTGTTAAGTGACATCGGACCAGTCTAAAGAAACCTGGCCCAAATAGGGAAATAAATAGGTTCGGACAGGGGTAAACAGGACTGGGTTAAACAGGACCGGACTGAACCGGGTCAAACGGGAGTGGACTGAACAGGCACGAACAGGTCTGGGCTAAACGGGTTCAAACGGGGACAAACTGGTCTGGGCTAAACGGGTTCATACAGGTCTGGACTAAACAGGTTCAAACGGGGTCCCGTTCCATAATCCTATTTGATGAAACCCGTTTGAAATCAAATAGGATTTTTTAGCAGGGGGAAGCTGCAATTCTCGTCATCTTGTATTTGATTAGTGATCGCAGTGGCGAAGGCCTCGCGACTTCCTTCGCAGGGTGGCCACGACGCACGTCTCCATCTGAAGCCCGAGTTTCACTACCGCGCGCAAATCATTTTTAAATGCATAAGCATTTCTATGCTTTCCCAACGAGAAAAATGTCCTTGCGTCAGTCCGTCCGTCTCTCGCATAAGACGATCGCTTTCAAGATAGAGCCCGCAGCAGCGAGCGACTTTACCCTCTTGCCGCTTGGCCCTTCAACGCAAACAGCACGCGGAGTTAGCAGTCGGGACTGTCATTCTGCTTCGCAGATGTATTTTAAGATACGTTGCGCGGCCGTGCCAGAGTACATTTGATCGAACCATGCCGCCATCGGAGTCATTTGATCACGGTTCATAATGGTTTGGCACGGATGGACAAGGACCTAAAGAGCGATAACGGCTTATGATGATCGGAACGTCATCAGCGCACATGGCGCCGCCTGCAGTACTTTGCGTGCGTTATTTATTTATTTATTTATTTATTTATTTATTTATTTATTTATTTATTTTACCCTCAGGGCCAATTGGTACTGCAGAGGGGAGTGGGTTGTTATACAAAAATAGTTGAACAAAAAAAAAACGGTCAGTACAGTTAATTCATACAAATGAAGCTCGTAATTATACAATGCACACAGAAATAATTAAACAAAAAAGCAATCAGCACAGTTTGTACAAATAAAGCTCGCACTTATACAATGTTAGCTAATGCATCATGGAACATGTGATTACCGTTACTATTAACAATGTCAACGGGAAGTTCGTTCCACTCTTTGACTTACGAGGCAAAAATGAGTTCAACAAGGTCTTTGTGTGGCATAATGGAATACCTACTTTGTGATGATGATCGATGCGGCGGGATCTGTACTGTGGGCGATGGAGTAGTTGGTCATGCAGGAAAGAATGCTGATACAACTTGTGAAACTGTGTTAAACTCGAAACTTTTCAGCGAGATGCTAAAGAAGGAACTGCTAGGGAAGTTTTCATGGCGGAGATGCTCGCAGTTCTGTCATAATTACATAATATAAAACGGAGTTATTCTGGACAAGTTCACTAGAAGCTACGAGATTGTCATAGCTTGGGTACCACATGGCTGTAGCATATTCCAGTTTAGGGCGTATTAGTGTCTTATAAAGCTGCAACTTTAAGCCACATGGAGCAGTAGAAAGTTACGACGTAAATAACCAAGCATGCGGTTAGCATTGTTAATAATGTACTGAATATGTAGCGACCAAGTTAGATTAGTGTGATGTGAACTCCTAGGTACTTATAATAGTTAACAGAATCCAAAGGAATGTTATTAAGATAATAAAGAGGCGAGCTAATGGAAGTTCTAGATACACGCATGACTTTGCACTCTTTAATATTTAGGTCCATTAACCATTCTGCGCACCAGTTAGATATAGCATGAAGGTCAGATTGCAATACCTTAGTGTCGTCCTTGTTAGTAATTTTCCGAAAAATAACACAGGCATCGGCAAAGAGATGAATGTTAGATGATAGAACGGTTGAAAGGTCTTTCATATAAATGAGAAATAACAGGGGCCTAAGACAGTACCTTGCGCAACGCCGGAATGAACTTCGCAAAAAGGACTATGGCCGTTCTCTGCAACAAATTGTGATATCTCAGTGAGGAAACATGCAATCCACTTTAAGACTTTACTGTCAAGATTTAGTTGGTGCAGTTTGTAACGTAACAGTCTATGGCAAACCTTATCAAATGATTTTGAAAAGTCGAGGAAAATGCTGTCGGCAAGCGATGATTAATCAAGAATCTGATGTAAGTGATTCGTAAAGGATATTAACTGTGTTTCACATGAATATGTTTTCGGGAAGCCATGCTGTGCTGACGTGAAAAATAAATTAGATTCAAAAAATTTTACTAGGTTAGTAAACATTATGTGCTCGAGCAGTTTACAACAAATGCTACTTAAAGAAATAGGGTGGTAATTATTTGAGCAGTTTTATTACCAGATTTATGCAGTGGAACGACCTTCCCAATATTCCATTGTCTAGGAAGTGTAGACATATCTATTGACTGTTGGAAAATTTTTGTTAGTTTAATGAAACTGTAAGCACTAGGATTTTTCACAAATTTTGTGTTAATACTATCATAGCCCGGAGGAGAATCATTCTTAAGTGCTTCAATCAGTCGTACGACGCCAAGTGGTTCAACAATCACTGGTGACATGGGTAAATAATTGTGTGAGCTCACAGTAAGTAATTCATTATGGCTATCCACAGAAAATTTTTATTGAAAGATTCGTTAATAATGGCGGCGCAATGGTTCTCACTAATCTGGTCACCGGATGAGTGAATCGAGGAAATATGGTTGTCAGATGGTGGGCTAATGACTCGCCAAAGTTGTTTGCGTTAGTTTGTAACATAGACGGCAAAACGTTAGTAAGAAAGTTATCTTTAGCGGATTTGAGCACACCTATGTAGATGGCCTATGCAGATTTGTAAGCAGCCCAGCGGGGTTGGTTAGTAGGCAAACATCTGGCGGCACGATAGAAACGTTTCTTTCGGTTAGATAGACGTTTGATATAAGTATTGTGCCATGGCGCATGTGCGTTTGAAGTGATAAAGCGATTGGGGATATTGTTATGAGCTAGTTGTCCGGCGGACAAAGAAGGTGCTGAAGCATAGAGCCGACGAGACGAGGAAGAGGTGAAACTGTGGTTCGCCATCTTTGTTGTTGCTGGCCAACATTTAGTCTCCTTGGACATAGTGCAAATACACCCCCTTTTCTGTAAATCTCCCCGTAACATCTTGGTGGAGGTGCGGGGCATCGATCCCAGTACCTCTCGCACGTACCTACTATTGCACGTGCCGACCATGCACGTCAACTTGCTCGCACTCAATATTCTGAGTCCCAAATCCACCAGCAATCTCGCTACAACAGCCACCACAGGACCACCCACTTTGTCCCTGGATCGCTCGTTCTCCTGTGGTCCCCAGCACGACGCATTGGCTTATCCAAAAAACTGCTCTTCCAGTACACCCGCCTATATCGCGTGTGCTGCCAAGTGACTGATGTCACTTATGAAATCGCTCCACTCCTGCCATCGTCATCCTTTGCTCCTCTCCGCAAGGACATTGTACACGTTGTCCGTCTCAAGCCCTATCGTGCCGCGGACACCCCTTAATACCTTGTGCGTTAGTTTTATTTTTTTTCGTGTACCCTTCGTTCCCCTCCACCGAGTCGGTGCTTTCACCGCCGGAGGGTAGTGTTATGAGCCAGTTGTCCGGCGGACAAAGAAGATGCTGAATCATAGAGCCGACGAGACGAGGAAGAGGTGAAACTGTGGTTCGCCATCTTTGTTGTTGCTGGCCAACATTTAGTCTCCTTGGACATAGTGTAAATACACCCCCTTTTCTGTAAATCTCCCCGTAACATCTTGGTGGAGGTGCGGGGCATCGATCCCAGTACCTCTCGCACGTACCTACTATTGCACGTGCCGACCATGCACGTCAACTTGCTCGCACTCAATTTTCTGAGTCCCAAATCCACCAGCAATCTCGCTACAACAGCCACCACAGGACCACCCACTTTGTCCCTGGATCGCTCGTTCTCCTGTGGTCCCCAGCACGACGCATTGGCTTATCCAAAAAACTGCTCTTCCAGTACACCGGCCTATATCGCGTGTGCCGCCAAGTGACTGATGTCACTTATGAAATCGCTCCACTGCTGCCATCGTCATCCTCTGCTCCTCTCCGCAAGGACATTGTACACGTTGTCCGTCTCAAGCCCTATCGTGCCGCGGACACCCCTTAATACCTTGTGCGCTAGTTTTATTTTTTTTTTCATGTACCCTTCGTTCACCTCCACCGAGTCGGTGCTTTCACCGCCGGAGGGTAGTGTTATGAGCCAGTTGTCCGGCGGACAAAGAAGATGCTGAAGCATAGAGCCGACGAGACGAGGAAGAGGTGAAACTGTGGTTCCCCATCTTTGTTGTTGCTGGCCAACATTTAGTCTCCTTGTACATAGCGCAAATATACCCCCTTTTCTGTAAATCTCCCCGTAACAATATATTTATTTCTTAGACGTTTGACTTCATTTACAAACATATCCCAGTTCGACTGCACCGAACGGGTGTCAAAATTGCTTAAATAGATGTCCAAAAAATGTGTTAGTTCACTGTTAATCATGTAAAAGTTGGCTTTCTTGAAGTCCCGTATCGTTTTCCTTTTTTGTTTGCCTTAGGACAGGGTGCATTCAATGAAAACGAAAGTAACGAATGATCACTGATGCCTGGTGTATAGGTTATAGCGGTAGCGAAATCCGGTCGAGTCGTTAGTAGTAGATCAAGAATGCTGGTGCTGTTATTTGATGTCCTGGTCGGCAACGTTACTAGTTGCGTTAGAGAAAAAACTGAACATATGTTAAGAAATTCACGAGGTTGTGGCAAAGACGGCAATGAATAAGGTTGGTTTGCGTTCCATATTATACTCGGAGAGTTCAAATCTCCTAGTAGAAACAAAGGATATAAGGGGAATCGTGTACAAACTATATCCATTGCATCATGCAGTTCATCGATAAATGTTGAAGGTGAGGCGGGAGAGCGATAGCATAAGCCTAAGATAAGCTTGTAGTAGCCAATGGTTACTATGGCCCACACTAATTAAAGTTCAGTGTTAATATGAATGTATGAAGAAAGAACGTCCTTTGAGACGGAAAGAATGACGCTGCCTCCCCTACGCATTGTCCGATCACAAAGTATATGTGAAAGCGGTTCGCGTCGTCAAAGATTTCATGATCGCGGACATGCGCGTGGAGCCATGTTTCCGTTAAGGCAACTATATTTGCGCTACACGTGTCAATAGCTGATGGTAAAGAATTATACTTGTTTAGTACACTTCTAACGTTAGACAAAAGAACCGACACCTCCCCTCACGATAACTCCCCTCACGCGTCCCTATGTATAAATGCAGCTTGCTCCTACGTCCTGACCAGTCTATATTGCCGCTGCGCTGTCGTCTGTACTGGCCGGATCAAGTGTCATAACACTGATAACCACACCCAGCTGCGTGGTAATGAGCAAGTGGCACAATGCTTACGCATACTTAGACAACTCCCAGAGCAGTTTCTGCTTGAACATTTTCAGCCAGTGAGCTGGTCGCCAACACATTGTCCGTCCATTGCGATGTAGATTTATTTATTTATTAATTTATATTTATTAATACCTCAAAGGTCCCAACAGGACATTACATGAGGGGTGGACACGGAGAAGGCGGAAATGATGATGATGACATTACAAAAATGAGTCGCAACACTCGATGGCAGATCTAAAGCGCGCTGTATCGCGGATGAGTGCAGTTTGTCTAGGAAGGCCATTCCAGTCTCGGGCAGTTCGCACGAAGAATGATTGCAGGAACGTTGGTGCGGGCTCGTGGCGGGATTACCGAGTTCGGATGGCCTGTTCGACGAACACGATGAGCCAGCAAGGTGCCAGCATGGTGCCAGCATGCCAGCATGAGCCAGCATGGTGTGCTTCATCCTCTACATCTGAGTCAAAGCGCGTTTGGTGTGTTGCGACACCACGGACCCGAGCACATGGCGGTTGGACCCTCCCGCGCTTATTCGTGCGTGGCTTAGCCGTGTCTGGAGAAAAGGGGATCCTGGGGGTTCAGCCAATGCTGAGTGCTTGGACCTTTACGGCCCCTCGGCGGAGGCAACACACCCCTTTGGCCTTGGCTTCACGTAGACGGCACCCCCGGGCTGACCCACCCGGGGAAAATCGGTAGTTGCCTTTTCCTGTCTCTCTCTCCCTCCCACCTTCGACTTTCTCTCTCACTTGCCATCTCTCCTGTCTTCTCCTTGCCTTGTTTTACTTCGAACTTTCCAGGCAGCAAGGGTTAACCTGGTGTAATCTATCCAACATCGGTTCTATTATATTAGGTTATAGTGGCTATGTACAGCTGGCGTCTGCCTCTCCTTTGGGTTTCTTAGCGTCCCCTTGTTGGGCTCCGTGGTGGGTGGCTGGCATAGCCTCCGAAATTAATTAATTATCTATGGATGCATTGCCCTTCCCTCGTCTGCCTGATCGCCCTCTTAGCAAAAGAGGGCGCACCGAAGAAACGCTGAACTTTTTTGGCCAACGCAAAGGTACCTTCCCACGATTTCACGTGATTCATATTGAAAACCCCGAAAAGACCACCAGAATGATTTCTCCCTTCGCTGTTGCCTAATGTATAACTGATCCACTAGGTCCCGGCTGTAAGGTAACGAAAATGGCCAGCGGAGACCTACCTCCTCTTTGAGGTTCGCGACCAGCACCAGCACAGAAAACTCTGCAATCTCGTAACACTTGGTAATGTAAATATCACGGTGACTCCGCACCGATCGATGAACACATGCAAATGAGTAATGTCTGACGGAGACCTCCTGAACTTGACCGAAGAAGAGCTTCTCGAGGGCTGGAAAGAACAAAACGTGACACAAGTACAGCGAATAAAGATTAAACGAGACAACATTGAAATTCTCACGAAGCATCTAATCCTATCCTTTGGCTCCAGTACTCTCCCAGATACCTGTGAAACAGGATACACGAAAATCCGAGTAAGACCGTACATTCCGAATCCGCGCAGATGCTTCAAGTGCCAAAGATTCGGCCATGGCTCTCAAAGCTGCCGACACCGACTGACATGGGCAAAATTTGCTGATCATGAACATACATCTGACAACTGCACTGGCGCCCTGCACTGTCCAAATTGCGATGGTGACCATGCAGCATATTCTCGATCCTGCCCTACGTGGAAAAAAAGACATCATCACACTCAAAGTAAAAGAAAACATATCTTTCCAAGAAGCACGAAAGCGTGTTTTTTCTCTTTTTTTCTTCATATCGCAGTTTATGCTGGTGCGGCGCGTAAGGGGGCAGCGCCGCAGCAGACTCCGGCATCGGCACGGCACACACGAAGAGTGTGACCGCGGCTGTGCCACCAGCCCCCCAGGCGACAGCAGCCAGCGCTACTGCGCCGTCTCTGAAGGTGGGCCAATCGACCTCTGGGTTGGTGGCCTCCAAGACCCTGCTTTCGAGGCAAGGCCCACCCCGAAAACACCCCACTCGATTGAATGGAAGTCCAGCGGCTCCGTGGAGTCGATAAGACAACCCCAAGCCAGAAGGCGCATCCAGCGCCTCTGGAGAGACACGATCCTCGCGACCGCTCCAAGAAAGACAAAACCAGGATTACGGGACCTGGAAAGGCTCCATAAGCCAACTAGACTCGTCTCTTGACACACAGCCTAAAAACACAAACAATATGGATACACAAATATTACACTGGGACGTGAGAGGCGTAATGCACAACCTCGATGACATTAAAGAACTTTTACACAAATACAGTCCAAAGGTGCTGTGTGTTCAGGAGACACATCTTAAACCTACACAAACCAACTTTCTCCAGCAATACGCTATTTTCCGGAAAGACCGGGACGATGCTGCTACATGGTCAGGCGGTGTAGCTATAATTGCCGACAGAGGCGTTGCATTTCGGAAACTGCAACTCCAAACTCCTCTTGAAGCAGTTGCTATCGAAACAGTGATATTCAATAAACTAGTCACCATCGTGTCTATATACATCCCCCCCAAGTAATCAACTCTCTAGAACAACATTTCAAAGCTTTATTGATGAACTCCATCACCCTTACATAGTCGTTGGTGATCTAAACGCACATAGTACACTGTGGGGCGACTCTAGCTGTGATGCGAGAGGACTACTTATAGAAAACTTCCTATTCTCTTGAAGTGCCTGCTTGCTTAAAAAAATAGCCAACATTCTACAGCCCTACACACAAAACATTTTCTTCCATAGACATAAGCATAGCGTCCAGTACTATTGTGCCATATCTGAAGTGGGATGTGATTAATAACCCTTACGGAAGTGAGCACTTCCCCATCGTACAAGACCTTACAAAACAAGCTGAGCGCTCTACACATGTTCCTAGATGGAAAGTCGATTCAGCCGACTGGACGCGATTTCGGGAAGTAACACATTTGCCCTGGGACGATGTCCGTGCACTTGGTATTGACGATGCAGTAGCCTACTTTACAGCGTTTATGATTGATGCTGCATCATTATCTATACCCCAATGAAATGGGTCGCCATCGAAACTACATATGCCATGGTGGAATGAGGAGTGTATGGAAGCCTGGAAAAATCAAAACAAGGCCTGGAATCAATTCAATTCAATTCAGCTTTATTCAACATCTCTAAGATGTTTGGAGCACGGACAAAAAGCCTGAAAAGGCTTGACTGGGTCCGTGCACCAGAGCATGGCATACAGTGGTATAAGTCCCATACATGTACACAAGAAAATCAATATGCAGAAAACGCAAAAAAACTTCAGAAAACTGTACAAGAATGCAAACAGTGGGCAAATATGTGCATAAATAAATTCCATAAATATATACAAAACATTGCGAGAAATTCCCTGAATGAGAAATGGAGTTAATCGAGAAACACAATTAGCGTTTCAACAAAAAAGGTAAAACAATAGAGAGTTATACGTATAAGCTTCGAAGCTCATTAAAAGAGATCATTTCTACATCTGTGCCATTTTTGGCCAACTCATTTAACAAGTTAGGTAAAGTGTACCTTAGCATTTGCTTACCATAGGTCGTGCGGCATTTGCCAACTTTCCATTTTTCGGGATAGCGTGTGTGGTATGTAGGGGAATTTTTTGTCAACCTCGCCAGTGATTTCAGAAGGTAATTTTTCTTATTTGTTTCCAGCTTATGTTGCCGAAGTAGTCTGAAATTGTACATACATTGTACGTTAACAATCTTAAACCTTTTGAACATGTCCTCTGTGTGACTTAAGTAAGGAGCTTTAAAAACTAGGCGTATTGCACGCTTCTGAAGTGAAAGAAGTTTCTTTATATTTTCTTTTGTTGTTGTTCCCCAAACTAGTGCACCGTAGTTTAGCGTGGAAGAAAATAGAGCATTGTACAGAATATTATTAACTGAAAGAGGGAACGTAGCGCAATGTCGACGCATAAGACCAATTACTTTGGACAGCTTTTTTGACAGGTAATTAATGTGAGCATCCCAGGACAAATTATTTGAAAAAATTACGCCGAGCGTTTTAAAACTTTCTAGAACTTCTATTTCGAAATTGTTTAGTAATAGTCGGGGGAGTTCGCAGAATTTGTTTCGTGGGTGAAACAAAACGGCCTTAGTTTTATTAATGTTTAGCTTTAATTCATTATTTGTAGCCCATAAATAAATGCGACGAAGTGTTTCGTTTGCGCGAGAAGACAGGCACGCGACATCCGAGCCGGCAAAAAATAGGCTAGTATCGTCAGCGTATAATATATGTTTGGCCGTATGATCAATGTTAACAATTTCGTTAATGTAAAGAACAAAGAGAAAAGGACCCAAAATGCTTCCCTGTGGAACACCTAAATTAACTGGCTTTACTGAAGAAGGGTGACCATTAATCGTGACAAACTGCGACCGATGCTGTAGGTACGAATAAGTGACAGAGCTTTCCCTCGAATGCCATAATGCGGCAATTTTTGAATGAGTATGTTGTGATTAATATGATCGAATGCTTTTGTGAAATCTAGAAAGACGCCAAGGACCAAGCTCTGAGTTTCAAACATTTCAAGTATTAGTTCTTTTTGAGTGAGCAGTGCCAGCTCGGTAGATTTATCTTTTCTGAAGCCGTATTGTGAGTCAGTTATTATATTGTAGCGATCAGTAAATGAAATTAAACGCGTTCAAATTATTTTTTCAAGACCTTTTGAAAAGACTGGCAAAATGGAGATTGGACGATAGTTTGTAAGGTCGTTCTTATCACCTTTTTTGTAAATTGCTGTAATTTTTGCGCATTGCATTTTACGAGGAAAGACTGCACATGAAAGGCAGTTGTTAATTATATGCGTTAAGCAATGTGCGATCAAATCAATAACGAATTTTACCAGTTTTATCTGCAGATCCATCATATCTGTGGCCGTGCTGTTTTTTAAACTAGTGTAGGTTGTAATAACTTCCGATTCAGACACTGGCCGCAGAAAAATTGTATGCTCGCAACGCGGTTGCATGTAAGACAGGCTATCGCCTCCAGACGATAATGGGAGATTAGAAAGAAACGAATCATTAAATGCATTTGCTACTTCTACTCCAGAAATTTCCACGTTGTCTTTCGATATCCTTGTGATAGGTTCAGTACGTCTGCCAAATATCGCATTTAATTTGCGCCACATGTCTCCAGAACGTTGACTAGAATAAATTAAGCGGTTATAATTATATCTGTTTTTAGCAGCACGAAGTTCTTTAGTCACGTGATTTCTATGTTTTTTGAAGGCACTAAGCGCACCAGGACATCTAGTTTGAATGAATGTTTTGTACAGCTGTTCCCGTTTTCTTATTAGATGTAAAAGGTCAGTCGTTATCCATGGCTTACGAGCTTTCTTCGGTCGGTTAAATGTTTTTTGTGGAAAGCATGAATTGTAGACAGCTGTAAACTTTTCTAAGAATCTGTCGTAAGCGATTTCCGGATCAAATTCACTCAGTACATCATCCCAGTTTATACGTGAGATAGATTCACGAAAAGTGGTTAATGTTAAAGGGTTAATTGATCTGTAAGAAACCTGTCCTACTGGTGTAGAGTGATCAATAATTTTAGAAGACTCATTTACAGAAATAAATATTGGAAGATGGTCGCTGAGGCAGTAGTTAATGACACCAGAGTGCACGCGGTGCAAATCAACATTTGTAATGAAGAGATCGAGCAGCGTTTCTGTGGTTGTTGCCAGCCTCGTTGGAGAAGTTATTACATTTTGGCAATTGTGTATGTCTAAGAGAGACTCAAAGGCAGCTTTATTAGGATTATCTGCAAGTAAATTAATATTGAAGTCGCCACCTAAAATTATATGATATGTATGATAATTTACAAATTCACGGAGTGCATCTAAAGAGCTAAAAAAGCAGGAAATGTGACCGCGAGGTGGGCGATAGCAGACACAAAATAAAGATTTCTGTGATTTCAGAACAAGTGTTTCATAATCAGGAGTAGAACAACAAAATTCAGAAAGTAATTCGCACTGCACTTCCTTTGAGGCTAGAATAGACACGCCTCCGCCGCGCTTCTCATAGCCGTTTACAAAATAAGACTTATATCCTTGCATTTCAAACACATTCTCTTCGCAAGTAAACCATGTTTCCGTAAACATCACAATGTCAAACACAATTTTAACTTCGCCAAAGAAACATTCAATGTCATCGTACTTATTGCGACCGGATCTCAAATTAAAATGGACACAGTTACAGCATTGCTGAAATTCAGCTGCTGTTAGGTCACTTAGCTGCATCAGTTTTGCAACTTCATTTGTCGACGAAGCCATCACGGACGAGAAAAACAACACTTTTGCTCTAGTACTGGCTCGATAAAAACACAGATTGACCAGGATGCCTTAACCACTATTACCGCGCATGAACGACCGCGCCATGTCTGCCAATTCATGAAAAAGATTATCAGCACGCTCGTCACCAAAATGATAGCTGACATCACACTATATCTGACTTCATCATGCAATGACCATCCCATTTCAATGATTGTACTCAATATCGACAGCATTGCAGCTTGCGAAACTGTCCTCGTGTATGAATGCATCCACGATAACAGTCGTTGCCAAGAACAGAATCCATGTTCGTTATAGCATGTTTCTACAAAATATAATAAAAAAATAATGTGAGGTTTACACCTCGTTCTGCGCATTCGCGGTAGATTTAGTACTATCCGATTGGCTTCAACACCTTCTGTTATAATATGGCTTTTCTTACTAATGTGCCGCCGTAATCCGCTGTCTTCGTATTGCTCCATTTCGAAGTGTACTCGATAAGTATGCAGAGCTGTTCATTGGATCTTGTCCAGATCGTGCTCCTGCCTTATGGCAATCTGCTTCGTAACTCCCCAACCACAGAAAACCTAATTAACTTCAAGGCGATTAAGTCGCAAGGTAGAAGAATACGCCGCCGTGCTGAACGGGAAAGTTGGGAAAAATACATAAGCAATGTCAGTTCTTATACAGACGAACGCAAAGCCTGGAACAGGGTAAACAAAATAACAGGCCACGAAACTCATCCTCTACCTTTAGTAAACACACAAGGAGACACTCTTGAGGACCAAGCTGATTGTCTAGGAGCACATTTCGAGTATATTTCCAGTAAATCCCATTACACAGACACATTTCTGAAATACCAGCGACAAGCAGAGCGACAGCTTCTGAGTCGGAAAGACAAAGCCAATGCAGCGTACAATCGTCCATTTAGCGTGGCGGAGTTTCAGGCTTCACTGAATTGTTGTAACGAGTCTGCGCCAGGAAGTGACAGAATACTATATGAAATGATAAAACACTTACACCCTAAAACCCACAAGACACTACTGTCACTCTTTAACACCATGTTCTCTCCCGGCTACAGTCCGACTGCATGGAACGAAGCAATCGTAATTCCTATTCTCAAAGATGGCAAGGGGCCTTCTTAGGCCAGTAGCTATAGGCCTATAGCTCTGACAAGTTGTATATGCAAACTCTTCGAGAAAAGGATTAACCGGCGCCCGATCCATTTCCTTGAAAGCAACAAAATACTCGATCATATACAGTGCAGTTTCAGAGAAGGTATGTCCACAACAGACCACTTTGTTTGCATTGAATCTTATATTAGAGATGCTTTTATACATAGCAGTTTTGCCTCTCAGTATTTCTGGACCTAGAAAACCCTACTGAAAATTCCTATATATATAGGACCCGTACATACGATGTTATTGGATACGGGTTATGTATCATACGGGTGATATGGGGGCATATGGGTGATATGGGGGCATATGGGTGATATGGGGGCATATGGGTGATATGGGGGCATATGGGTGATATGGGGGCATATGGGTGATATAGGGGCATATGGGTAGTACAGGTGATATGGGGGTGTTCGAGCGATATAGGAATGCATTTTTTTGTGGGAGGTATGACCAATGTGGAATATGAAGCAATGTGTGTTTTAATTATGTGTTTCATGAGCACAGAAGACTGTGTAGATGTGTGTGGAAAGCATTGTGCACCATATGGAAAAAAACGATGTCTAAATTGTTTCCCCCTTAACACTATTTATTCAGATCATTCAACATTTCTGCAATAAACCGATTCATCTTTCTTAATCTGTCTGCTTTTGGCGTCTCGGAGGCCTTCTTGCTGACGTAGGCTGCAAAACCATCTGTCGAGAAACAGGAACAAACACAATCGAAGCAAGTTTTAAATATCCGTCAGTTGCTCATCTATGAAATCAAGTCTAATATTCCAAAATACGTTAGGTTTAATATACTCACTCGCAACAGCCTGCAGCTTTTCAGGCGTCAGTGCTTTCCGTGGTGGCGCCAGGTTTTCCTGCTTTAGGAAGCGCCGACAGGGTGCTCCTGTGAGGCTCCTATTCCTCAAGTTAGGGATACCCCACAGGAGCTTCGTGGCTTCCTTGCAAAACAAAGAGTCTTTTGGTCGCGACAACAGCCATGACCATTGCTCTTCTTTGACAAAGACACCTTTGCCAAGGTGCACCTGTATGGAAGAGTAATGTTCAGACTCAATTATTCATTTATTATTAAAATAAAATTATGTTTTAACAAT
The DNA here is from genome assembly GCF_013339745.2 of Dermacentor silvarum. NCBI lineage: Eukaryota > Metazoa > Arthropoda > Arachnida > Ixodida > Ixodidae > Dermacentor > Dermacentor silvarum. The sequence goes on along the minus strand of NC_051154.1, from coordinate 389,629,692 downwards.
GATCCTATTAAATAAATATTGCCTAAAAAGTAATATAAGGCGCTTTACATAAATGGCACCATGTTTATGTTGATATAGGCTTATGAGCTTCCTTTTTTTTTGCTGTGCCTATGAATATGTTGTGGAGAACATTGAGAAATAATTAATAACAGCCTTTAAAGCAACGTAATGCTTGCAGTCTTTTTTATTGAAAAAGAAAGTATATAGGCGAAAATTGTAAATTACCTCGTGACAATTAATGCATTCCCACGGCAGAGCATGATATCAGTGGCCTCATTTGTCAACCTAGTCATGCATGTCGTGTATTTTGCATGTGTGCAAACCACGGAAACATTTATAGTTCATTATATGGCACAAAGTTTCTATTCCCTGCGTCCAAGCTACAATGCACAACACACTCCAAAAATGCCAAAACTGAAACAGGTTGCTTAGGCTTGCATTCCAGGGATAAATAATAATACAGCTATTTCTGTGTGGCTGCCACTGAACACCCACATACCGCTCAATTTAGCAACTTCATTTAAAAGTTGTTTTGGTGCAAGATGGCTTAATTGACCCAACACTTCCACTCTCTCTGCTATTATAGAACTAATTTTTGAAATTCTTGCCGATGTTGGGCTGCTGAGCACGAGGTCGCGGGATTGAATCCCCGCCACAGCGGCCGCATTTCGATGGGGGTGAAATGCGAAAACACCCGTGTACTTAGATTTAGGTGCACGTTAAAGAACCCCAGGTGGTCCAAATTTCCAGAGTCCCCCACTACGGCGTGCCTCATAATCAGATCGTGGTTTTAGGCACGTAAAACCTCAGAATTTAATTGAAATTCTTGCCAGTAGAACACTCCTTAAAGGGTACATAACTCTCAGAGTATAAATAAAATTTGCTATGCAGCCTCATGAGAGGCCGTTTAAGGTAATGTTATCTTTGAATGTCACCATTTTATTACAATTTACAAAAATACAATTAGGTATAATGTATGCACACAGAAAACTACAAGCATGGTGTCAAGTGCATCCGTGCAATTTGGATGTTAAGCCTATATGATGATGGTAGTGAGCAAAACTATCTGTCACCTTCAGCGACAAGTAATAATGTGTCATAGGGGCAAAGCATTTTTCTGAAAAATAAGTCTCCCTACCTCACTATTTACCAGAGCCAACAGTGGAGGTAGCGTGGCCATGGCATCTGCATCCTAAAAGACAAAGAAATAGTGAGTTAATAGGTAGCACAGTAAATTAATCCCGCACATGCACACCAGCGCATGTCAGTTTCCTCTTTCTTGCCAACGCACCTACCATGCCATGAAAGACAAGCATCTTCATAGATATACCTAAATGCACACATCAACATCTGACAAAAATGCAAGTACACTTTTGCTTGACAACACAATAGTGCTACTGTACTTCATATCAACTCTGTTCAGAGCTCTCAAAGCCACAGGTCATTTCAACCCAGAGGAACATCAACCAGAAGAATGGCTTTTCCATTGTCTATCCTCCCATGAACATCAGTTCAGTAAAAAAGAACTAGATATTGCCATTGCACAATGGAAGATGTTTTTCCTGTGACATTCATGCATTTCGTTATTGGTTGGCTTTTGGAACCTGCACCATTAATTAAACTACAAAGCACCTGTTTGGTAAAATGAAATACGAAAAATAAAAATTAATTTCTAGAGCTTTATATGCCAAAACCACCATCTGATTACGAGGCACGCCGCAATAGGGGACTGCGGGTTAATTCTGACCACCTGCCATTCTTTAATGTGGGTGATCGAACACATTTACTGCTTAAGTAAGTTTAGCTAAATAAAAGTTGTAATAACACAGTTCGTTCAAGGTATGCTACATAGAACCATGTGTCACATTCAATGATGCTGGCCTTCAGAACATTTAATTGAATAATGCAAAGCCTTCAGAATATTTAATTGCCTGATTATCAAGGAAACATTAAACAAATGCTTACTACACTAACACATTTTAATTACTGAATGAATCCAGAAATGAAGTGCAGAAGCTGCAATTACCATGATCTCGCAATTAATTAGTGTTCGCAGCAGCATGCACCTCGTGACTTCCTTCATGGTGAGCCACAGTACAAAAGTGCCACACCTTCATCTGAGACGTGCTTCACTACAGCGTGCACATCCCAATTATTTTTTTGCCAGTGAGCTGGTTAGAAACAGATTGCGCATCCATTGCAATGTAGCCGGCAGAGTGGATGCCAACGTGCAGGCCCCATGGTAGAATAACTCTTCATCCTTGGCCGGTTACACTGCGTTCATATTATGCGTGCGTTGGACTGAGCCAAACAAAACTACTGCTCGCTGCAACTGCTGCAAACAAAACAATGGTTGCTATTGATGCGATCATAGAGATGGCGACTAAACAGTTATGAAGACAGACTACCTGTTATCAGCTATCGGCAACACCATTTGCTCATTTTTCGAGACAACTTTTGCTAATCCTTGAGGTCGTATCTGAGCTCCTAACTTCACAGGTTACATCACAAATGCAAGAATTGTAAAAAAAAGGCACTCGGTATTCTACTAGTTACAAAGACACTATGGTGGTAAAGCGGCAAGCAAAATCACAACTGTCATAGAATGAGCAGCTTACAAATACCAAATTATTGATTGTGCAAATGTTCTGCTGTACATACCTGGTTGGTGTCTTCTGCGCGCACAGCATCACAAACCATGTCTGGTTGCTGTGGGAGCAAGTTTGGTTGTGGCGGCATTGGCTGTTGTGGCACCGGTATCTGCACTGGCAGTGCCTCGTGGGGCTTTGCAAGCAGGTTTGGTTGTGGCGGCAATGGCTGTTGTGGCACCGGTATCTGCGCTGGCACCGGTATCTGCACTGGCTCGTGGGGCTTTGGAAGCAGGTTTGCTTGTGGCTCTCCTGGTGGTACACTCTGGTCTGCCAATCGCTCGTGGGCCAATTGGGCATCTTGGCAGTGACTTTCAGTCTGACACAAACATAATAAGCAGCACCTTAGTTAAGCACAACCATAATTATGAAGTCATAATAAACCAGAAGAAAATGCTTTATAAAACCTAAAATAGTATGAAAAATGCATACAGATAGCACAAAAAACTGGAGTGCTCTCCCTTAAACCAGTTGCTGATGTAAAAAATATCAGAAGAAAGTAATACAAAAACGGAAATATGCAATACTGTCGACTTGCAGCTTCACAATCATGAATTGCAAGAAAACAAAGGGGAGATTCTGCTACACAGCAAGAGTGTTCTACATGTGGTGACCACAACATATTTATGACTAAATAATAAAGGAAAAAATTGCGTCAATTTTTCGGTCTATTAGCCGCGCCATATTAATGTCATTGTTCTACTCTGAACCAATATAAAGTGCTTGCACGTTCGATTCGGGAGCGTGTAAGAATTGGGGCAAATACTGCCAGATTATTCACCAGTATTGTTTTAGTTTTACTGCTTCTTGTTGAATTCAACCAGCCAGATCATTTGGTCAATTTTGTTTGTCCTGCCAGGGTCCAGATGACGGAAGTCGGCTGTACCAGGAAGCTTACAGGCCTAAAAACACTGAAACAGCTTGTACAATCGCATTTTTTTAAGCAATGTCAGCCCTCTTCACTGAGTGTACTTGCCATTGTGGGCTGCTGTGAACACATGCACATTGCTCACATGCCAATTAATGCTCTCTGCTTCCTGCACAACTTTGTGTAGTAAACTTCCTGTGCAAATGCACTGCCTAAAACAAATGCAGGTGCACCAGCAGAAATAACCTACTCATATTTTGTTAGCTCTGCAGTAGTCTTTCCATCACATAACATCCAGTGGGCTGCAATATGACACCTTCACCTAGAACACCCCCCCCCCTTATGGTGAACCCCACACCAGCTGCACCAGCTCTAAGATCACCTGTGAGCAATGATGAATGAGCTTGTCACATATGGCATTAGGCACATTGCTTTTTCTAAACTGAAATACTGTCCATTACCATCATCATCCACCATATCTCGTGTGCTCTTGTGCCAGTTCAAGATGCATGCCTGCTAGAATAAAGCAACAATTCTTCAGGCCTTGTCTTCAGCCTGATTGGCTTTTTTTGTTTCTCATTTACATATTGCTACAGGCCACCCAACCACAGTCTAAGATTTTAGCTACTAAGCACTTCACAAAATATTTAGTTCCGTTTTACCTATTAGTAAAGTGTACATTAAAAATTGGGGCCACATTTAGGGTAAAGGCATCATCCACATAAGAGAATACACGGTTATGGAATTTTGTCTATTTGAGCCATGCAATATGTTTTCTACCTAAAGTATAAACCGCATGCACGCAATCTTGTGCGTGACAGCAACAAGTGACGCGATGGAGATGGCTGTCACGTTCGCTCGTCGCCTACAAGTCGTACCGCATATGAGCGACGACTCCCCGGTGTTGCCGGTATGAGGGCAGCAAATACTTGCTGAAACTGGCGTGATGCGTGCTTTATTAATTTAAGTTCATGTGTTTTAGCGTAAAGAGCAGCATAAATATTTCTAAAGATGTTGCACTACGTTATTATCCTTGCACGTATCAAAATCAAGTCGTTTGCTCGTTCCATGCGACAATCGGTAGTATTTGACTAATGTATATCCAGTTCTGGCTTTGCGCTATTCGCTAGTCGCTCATAGTACTTCTGGGCGACGAGCAACGAATTCTAGATTTCCAGAACCAAGCGATCGAGCGACAAGAACGAGCGATCTGTTCGCGCACAAAATCGCTCTCATGTGGTTTGGGCTTTATGGTTTTAATAGGACGCAAAACAAAGCGGCATTAAACTGGGATAGAAATAAAGCATCTCTTGTAACCAAGTTTATTCAAAGCAGAAGGGTCCCTTTTGCAGAGCAAATGCCAGCGTGTGCAAATGTATCTGTGCACTGCGATCACACCACTAATATGAGATTGAAAAATGCATGCCTATCCAAACAAATAAAGAATTGACGTTCATTGCTGCACAGAGCCACAGACGTATCCCTGGTACAAATGTCCCGTGCCTTTTTAATGTAATATATGCCTCCGCTAACTCATATGCCTCTCTGCTGTGAATAAGCTTAGCTGCAAGTGATGCTGTTTCCTGTCCTGGTCGTCACTTTGTTCATGTCATGTAGCACCATAATGAGTATGAACTAGCTCAGCAACAAAAAGCGATATGTTTTTACCTCGTCATGAATGCCGCTAGTGCCTTCATTTTCCTGTAGAAAAGGTTCTACAGCTGCACTCCTTCGATGGGCTGGCTGGCTGAACCATGTTTCTAGAGAACAGCAGATGTGCAAAACATAGACATCAAATTTTGAAAGTACATTGGCCACCACATAGCCACATTTCTGCTGTACCATGTATCAAAACTAAAAAATGTAATTTTGGGGGTTTACCTTATACCACAACCTGATTAAATTCAACCACCTCCAGTTCTCTTAAAGTGCACCCCTCCAATCATGGTATATAATAAAACAATTGTGTACTGCGCCCACTTCACCCATGCTGGAATGCAGCCATCACGGCTGAGATCCAACCTGCGACCTTGTGTTCAGCAGCATCAGCATAACGCCATAGCAACTGAGCTATCATGGCAGGTTATCAAGACACAGTACAATGGACCTCTCCCTGTTTGCAAACATTGTGACGTAACTGTGGCGACCCCTTCCATCGTCCGCACCTTTGAAACGAGCGCTGGTTGGCAAAAAAACGTCTGAGCTGGTTGGCAAAAAACGCTAAAACAATAATTTCAGTGATTTGCCATTTGGGTGTTCCCATGGTGAAATGTATACAAGCAGCTTCGTAGGTGTCAAAACATGCTAGGAGCCGATTTTAGTAATACCTTTCAATCAATACTTATGCGCAGATTTTCTTCCTTTTTTGTTTTTTTTTTCTGCACACATCGCACATGGCACCGAGATACGTGTGCTCACTAATCAGCGCATTTCATCAATTCTCACCTGTTCAAGAATTACGGGTCCCGATGTTATATCGGCGCCTCATAACTATGACTGGCCTTATTACATGCAACACGCATTCAGTATCGCAAGCGAGATGTATTACTAATCACGTTGTATACCACACACACATAATGTGGTCCGTTTCCCTACGCAAAGATGAGCCAATATCGTTGCTTTTTTCGCCACACAACCCATCACTGACCACTATGTGCTTCACGTTCTTGTGTAAAAAAATCACTGATCACCATGTTCTTCAGTAACAAAGGCCAGCATCCTCAGATTTTATCACTGCTTAACACATGCCGATGTTCTCCGGCACAGAATACTGCTAATCGGCCTGCCAAGAGAATTGTGGAGGTTCATATAAAATGAAAAACGAAAAACACGCGTACATGTGGCGCCCTCCTACACCAAGCACTGCACGACTACACCGTGCAGAAAGCCGCCGCAGGCTGTGTTTTGCCAACCAGGGTCACTGCATGTGCGCCGGTGCTGGCGCGGTGTGACATACCCCAGGAGAGGTCTATAGAAAACATGGACCTCTACAGACTGCAGTGTATCAATATAAACTGCTAGATTTAAGAAATTAGAAGGCATCAACATGCATAAAGCTGCCGAAGTAAAAACATGCAAGATATGTGTAACTATACCACTCATCGAATATTTACAAAATCACAATGAGTTGAGAAATACATATAACTTGCCAAGTTTGTTGCACAGCAGATCTTGCAGCTTCCCATTTCGCTGCTCCAACACGTCTAGTTTCTCTTGGAGCTTCCTGACCTTTCTGCGAAGCTTAGAATTCAGTTGTTGCTCCTTTCTAAGTAGCCTTCTCTCCACAAGCTCTTCATCGGAGCTCTCCCGACTACTGCTCCTCTTTTTTGATTCCCCTGTTGCTGCACGTTTTCGCTTCTTCTCCTTCGGGATCTTGAAAATATACACATTAACTCATTATTAGTGTCACTCTGCATCGCTCAAGTGTTTCAAATAAGCATAAATTATTAGATGATCCATACTTTCAAGTAATACCTACTTCAATAACAAAGTTGTGGGTACTGCGACTTCTTTCAGTAATGAGTACCTATGCAGCCATACATATGCATTTATTCACACCTCACATAGTGCCTTGTTAACCGCCACAGCTGTGTCTAATTCTGCGTTTTAAAATGACTAAACTGCTGCACACATTACATGCATGCTGCTCTTTGATTAGCCTGATATAGCCGTATGCATTTATGTGAACATGTTTTATGCATTGTCTCATGAAGCCAACACCATGAGTGATGTGGCAGGCTGCCCGCAGGGGCGTCTGCGTTAGCAGGCGTTTGGTGTGTTGCGACACCACGGACCCGAGCACATGAGGGTTGGCCCCTCCCGCGTGTAGCCGTGCGCGGCTTAGCCGTGTCCGGGGAAAAGAGGATCCTGGAGGTTGAGCCGATACCGGGTGTTTGGACCTTTACGGCCCCTCGGTGGAGGCAACACACCTCTTTGGCCTCCGCTTCACGTAGACGGCACCCCCGGACTGACCCACCCGGGGGAAAACGGTAGTTGCCTTTTCCTGTCTCTCTCTCTCCAATCTTCGCCTATCCCTCTCACCTTCAATCTTTCCTGTCTTCTTCTGATCTACCTTGATTATAACATATGCGGTTATAGTAACAATGTACAGTTGGCATGGCAGTGCTTGCTTCATAACAATCTCTGCCGTGTCCCCTCGTTGGGCTCGGTGGTGGGTGACTGGCATTGATACCGAACAAACAACTCATTCCATGGGACCCTCGAAACCCTTCTCACCTGATCGTCCCCCGAAAAGGGGGCGCACCGACGCAACCTTTGAATTCTTTTGAAGAAACGAGACACATTCCCTAAGTATCATGTGATTCACTGTGAAAACACTGATAAAAAAGCAACAAATATTTCACCCTTCTTGGTGTCAAAATGTCTCACGGAGGTAATTGGAAGTGGCTACAAAGCCACCAAGATGGCAAGTGGGGACCTTCTGATTGAAGTAAAAGACAAGATGCAGTGCGAGAAACTAACAAACCTGGTGGCATTTGGCGATAAAACCATATCTGTTAGTCCACACCGAACAATGAACACCGTCAAGGGTGTGGTTTCAGACGACGACCTCATGGATTTGACTGATGAAGAACTCCTGAATGGATGGAAAGAAGAAAATGTTATAAATGTACAACGCACAAAAATCAGGCGCGATAACAAAGAACTACCAACCAAACACATAGTACTTACTTTTGGCTCTAGCACACTCCCGGATGCAATAGAAACAGGCTACCTCAAACTGCGTGTTAGACCCTACATTCCAAATCCACGACGCTGCTACAAGTGTCAGAGGTTTGGTCATGCCTCTCAAAGCTGCCGAGGACGACTAACTTGTGCGAAATGTGCTACAAAAGATCACTCTGCTGATGACTGTACTGCTGAGGCCCATTGCGCGAACTGCGATGGCAGCCACCCAGCATATTCCAGATCTTGCGTAGCCTGGAAGAAAGAAAAGGAGATCATTACTATAAAAGTCAAAGAAAATATCAGTTTCCGGGAAGCACGACAGCGTCTTTCACCTGCATTTTCGATGAAAACTTCTTTTGCCGAAGTGGTGCAACAGGGGGCAGCACCACGACGGACCCCGGCGGTCGCCCAAGGCACGCGCAGCGTATTGAGGCGACTTCCACCCGCCCCCATGGTGGGAGCAGCTGAGGCTGCCCTGCCTCCCTCGAAATCGGCCACACCAGAGGCCTCTACTAGCGCTGGCAGCAGCCATCGCAGCTCAGAGGCTAAGGAGGTTCCATCGGCCTCCGGGCTGGTGAGGCCACAGCCTTCGTCCCTCGAGGCGAAGGCTACACGACGTACACATCGCTCGTTAGAGCGAGTGTCCAGCGCTTCACAAGAGGCTATGGACACTACCCCAAGCAAGGTGGTGCAACCAGCACCTAAAGAGCGGCCAAACTCTTTGGACCGCTCTAGAAAAGACAAAACCAAAATTACAGGGCCGCAAACGGCTCTGTAATCTAAGGCAACACTTCCTTTTTGTACACACAGCACCAATTTACTTTCATTATGGATACACAAATAATTCAATGGAACGTCAGAGGCCTTATTAGGAACCTCGACGATGTCCAAGAACTTCTTTACCAACACAATCCAAAAGTGCTGTGTGTACAGGAAACGCAGTTAAAATCGAAACATACAAATTTTCTCCGACAGTATGTTACGTTTCGTAAAGATCGCGATGATGCTCTCGCATCATCAGGCGGTGTTGCCATTGTAATTCACAAAAGCATAGCTTGTCAACGTTTGCAGCTACAAACGCCCCTTGAAGCAGTGGCAGTTCGACTTGTCCTTCTGAACAAACTCATCACCATTTGCTCGCTTTACATACCCCCACATTACCACTTACACAAACATGAATTTCAGTCCTTTATAGACGAATTGCCAGAACCTTATCTTGTTCTTGGCGATTTCAATGCGCACAGCAGTCTGTGGGGCGACTCTCGTATCGATGCGCGAGGTCGTCTTGTTGAAGAATTTCTTTTCTCGTCTGGTGCGTGCCTCCTGAATAAGAAGGAACCTACATTTTACTGTATTGCAAACAGAACCTTTTCTTCTATTGACCTTAGCATAGCTTCCCCGTGTCTATTTTCTGAACTTAAATGGGAAGTTACCAAAAATCCTTACGGGAGCGACCATTTCCCAGTACTGCTGAGAGCAACAAGACAATACGAGTCTCCACCACATGCCCCCCGGTGGAAGGTCGATGCAGCGGTCTGGGATAAATTCCAAACTCTTACCAGTAAACTCTCGTGGGCTGACATTTCATCGCTCGGAATTGATGGTGCCGTGGAGTATTTTACTAAATTCATAATTGATGCAGCCTCTAAGTGTATTCCCCAAACAAGTGGACTTTCTAGCAAACGTCGTGTTCCGTGGTGGAATGAACAATGCCGGAATGCACGTAGGCAGCAGAACAAAGCATGGAGGCAGCTTCGCGATTATCCTACTGCTGAAAACCTTGTAAATTTCAAGAAAATCAAGTCCCAAGGTAGGAGAACACGCAGACAAGCCAGGAGAGACAGCTGGAAAACATTTTTATCAAGTATCAACTCATACACGGATGAGGCCAAGGTTTGGAGCAGGGTCAATAGAGTAAGAGGACGACAAACACATCCACCTCCCCTGGTACACACGCAGGGAGACAGCCTTGAGGACCAAGCGAACCATCTGGGTGCACATTTTGAACATGTGTCCAGTTCCTCACACTATTCACCAGCATTTATAAGATATAAATCAGCTATAGAAAAACAAAAAATAGACCGAAAGAGCACTGGGAACGAGCCATATAACCTACCTTTCTCCCTAGCAGAGCTGCATGCATCACTCACCTGTTGCAAGCATTCTGCCCCAGGCCCTGACCGTATACTATATGACATGTTGAAAAACCTACCCTCTGAAACGAAGAAAACCCTTCTCTGTCTCTATAATTCTATATGGACCTCCGGCGAGATCCCCTCTGCCTGGAAAGAGGCCATAGTAATCCCTATCCTGAAGCAGGGCAAGGATCCATCGTCCGTATCGAGTTACAGGCCCATAGCTCTAACAAGCTGCCTCTGCAAGGTCTTCGAGAAGATGATAAACCGTCGTCTGATACATTTCCTAGAATCAAACAAGCTCCTTGACCCATACCAGTGCGGTTTTCGCGAGGGTCGATCCACCACTGACCATCTGATACGTATTGAGGCACAGATACGTGAAGCTTTTGTTCACAAACAATTCTTTTTATCTGTGTTCCTAGACATGGAAAAGGCCTACGACACCACATGGCGGTTTGGTATATTGAGAGACCTTTCCCACTTTGGTATACGTGGTAATATTTTAAATGTCATTGAAAGTTACCTGCTGAATCGCACATTCCGTGTTCGGGTTGGCAGCGCTTTATCACGACCTTTTGTGCAGGAAACTGGAGTCCCACAGGGTGGGGTGCTCAGTTGCACTCTCTTCATTATAAAAATGAATTCCTTGCGTCTATACATCCCACGCAACATGTTTTATTCAACGTACGTCGATGATATACAGATTGGATTTAAATCATGCAACCTTGCAATCTGTGAACGGCAGGTTCAACTTGGTCTGAACAAGGTGGCTAAATGGGCAGACGAGAATGGGTTCTGCCTAAATCCACAAAAGAGCGCCTGCGTGCTTTTTTCTAGAAAGAGAGGACTGTACCCCGACCCCGACATTGACCTGCAAGGACAGCTTCTACCTGTAAAAACGGAACATAAATTCTTAGGCATAATTCTTGACACTAAGCTAACATTCATACCACACCTAAAACATCTAAAAAAACAAGTGCATGAAAACAATGACTATTTTAAAAGTGTTGTCACGCACTACATGGGGTAGTGACAGAAAGTGTCTGTTAAATTTGTATAAAAGCCTCATACGAACACGCCTAGACTACGGGGCCATAATTTACCAGTCAGCCACCCCAACCGCGTTGAAGATGCTGGACCCCATCCACCATCTAGGTATTCGCTTGTCTACAGGTGCCTTTAGGACAAGCCCTGTAGAAAGCCTTTACGTGGAATCCAATGAGTAGTCCCTCCACTTCCAGAGGACCTACACAGCTTTCATGTATTTTCTTAGAGTGAATGCAAACAGTGAACATCCCTCATATTCCACCGTAAATGATTTGTCCAGTTCCCACCTCTTTCATAACCGACCTGCAGTAAGAGAGCCCTTCTCGTTGCGTGTGAGAAGTCTGGCTGAGGAAATGGATGTCCCACTCTTTGAACATCGTCTAATGACACCCACTATACAGGTCTCACCGTGGCAGTGGCAGATTGTCGACTGTGATTTGTCCTTTTTACATGTTTCGAAGCACGCCCCGGTTGCACACATTCGAATGCATTTCCTCGAACTGCAGCATAAATACTCCTGTCCGGAATTTTACACCGATGCATCAAAGTCTCATGCTGGCGTCTCTTATGCAGCGGTTGGCCCATCATTTTCAGATGCCGACGCCCTGCACCCCCAAACGAGCATTTTCACAGCAGAGGCTTGTGCAATACTGTCGGCTCTTAAACATATCAAAGAATCGAAAATACCAAAAGCAATTATCTACACAGACTCGCTGAGCGTAGTAAAAGCTTTAAAATCTCTTAAAAGGCACAAAAATCCAGTAATAGTATCGCTCTATTTATTAATATGTATTATATATGCGTCTGGGCAGCATGTTGTGGTGTGCTGGATGCCAGGACACCGAGACATCGAGGGAAATGTACTGGCAGACCATATTGCCACATCCATCGACTCAAAAGCTGGAAACACATCCATGCCCGTCCCTGTTCCCGATATGAAGCCATATCTACGCAAGAGACTTCGAGCCCACTGGCAACGTTTGTGGGACGCCCAGAGTCTAAACAAACTTCATTTAATTAAGCCTCGCTTAGGGAACTGGCCATCCACCACGAAATCTAGAAGAAATGATGTCCTATTCTGTAGGCTCAGAATAGGACACACTTACGGCACGCACAATTACTTGTTGTCTGGAGGCGAACCCCCGACCTGTACTAGATGTGGGGAGGTACTTACTGTACTTCACATCCTAGTGCAGTGTCCTCTAATAGAACCTGAAAGAAAGAAACACTTTGTTCAAGCCTATAGAGAGAACATACCCCTTCACCCAGCGATGTTTTTAGCTAATGACCCGGTATTTCAGCACGACTCAGTTTTAGCCTTTTTAAACGACATCGACATTTTGCAAGTTCTTCGCCCGAGAGATTCGTAGCAGGGTCCTCTTTCAGAGGACGCTGCTGCGACAGCATTTTGAAATGCACTCTCCTCCAGGCTCTTGCTATAAGGGTCTCAGTGAGGCAGTAGTGCCTTGTATCGCTCACAGCTTTTTTTATACCATATTCATTGCGCCCTATCACATCATTGTCATGATCTTATTAATTTTGTATTTTACGCACCTTTAGTGCGCAGAATTTTAGGCCCCTTTACAGCCACCCTACACCTACCACTGTCATTGATCATACCATTGCTCACTCAGTACACCACGTCTTGGCGCTCTTTGGCCATAGCTGGCCCTTGCGCCAGAAAACAACATATATCATCATCATCATCATCATGTGGCAGGCATTGAGTCACTATGACAGCAGGCAGGCATGTTGTGTGAAGCAAGCTATAATATGCACTTATTCTAAATCAGCTGAATCAGTGATATGAGAATAAGGTTCCTGCAGACTCTTGCCCTCATGATCCTGCTATGACAATATCTGGACACCTAGGCGAAACGATTTTTAAATGGACGAGCTTGGAAAATGCACTAGGACAATCAATACCAAGCAGCCAAGGGCCAGAACCTAAAGGAGCTTATTTATGGGACTAGTCCCACCAGAACTTTCAGCAGTACTTCCTTCCACTTAGAAGTGAGAAGCTTTTATGCTATCTGCACTGTTATTGTAATCCTGATTACTGAGATGGGAGACCATTGTACTTGCTTGGTCATGTTTACAAAAGCCTAATGGAATTTAACAGCTGTACAGTGTAAACACCATTTCAGTTCAGCTATGAGCTTTTTACAACAAAAACACCAAAAGCACAATAAATATGCATCAAAACTACCACTAGGACAGTAAATTATACAGCCAAAACAAGTTCTAGTGCCACTACAGCTTTTCTCATGACAATACATGAGATTGAGGTGGTTACACAATCCTTGGAGTCACGATAAAAACCACAGACTTATGCTATTAAAACGTCCACATGCATATAATGAGCTCAACTATACTGAAGTTGATTGCTTGCTTGCATCAGCTCCGCAAATGCAAACAAGTGCATATTACCCATCTCTTTAGAAGTGTAGCAATTTAACACTATGCGTGAAATGTGTGCCAGCAGATTTTGTAATATTAAATTTTTTTCTGAGACTTGTGACTCCATGGCTATGCATTGTAGGAGGCAGGCTAATGTGCATTATTGCAATTCACTTCTTTACGGCCAATAAGTGGCATGGCTGCACATCTATAATGGCAAATGTTCAGACGATTGCAACATTGCCGGAATGTAAAGCGCTGGAGAAAAGTAGTGTTCCTCACGCTGCAGTTCTAATATGTATGTTGTGCACATGCAGGGAAGCATTAAGATTTTGCATAAGATTTGCAAATCTTAGTGGCGAATTAAGATTTGCCACGTCAGAACTAGCGCTTGCATTAAACACTTAAATATGCCAAATTGTCAATACTGCAAGCGCAGCAGCCTGTTGTTTCGCTAGCATAAATTAAAGCATTGATGAGAGTGTGTCGGAATGTGCAGGTCAGTCCAGTGTTGGTCAAGGGCTATCAAACTCTGCACGTTTTTGCCACAGCATATTACGAGCATGAAGTTAAGCAGGAAACAAGGCAAAGTTCGTGCTTGCATAAGCAAATAAAGCACTACAAGAATTGTGCTTTGTACTTTCTGACTGAACAGGAAGAACAACTGAGGTGGTATATCAGATTCCTGGTGATGTGCCTTTTTTGTGTTCAATTGAGCAGCAAACAACAGAAGATCCAAACAAGAAGTGGGCCAGCAGCAAACAATAACAAAGAAATATTGAAATAGTCATGTTTAAGGAATGCAAAGGAACAGAATACAATGAGGAGGGGATACAGCTACTGCATGGGATATGAATGCCAGCGATCATAGGAAAGATACTTTATGGGCGCTTCATACATTGAGTGAGGCGACAGGTATTTTTAACATGTAGCTTTCCTGATGCTTCAAGTTAGGCACCACTATGTGTAGTAGCCACGTGCGGCTTTCTTTCGGTGTCACTCTATCTTTGAGAACTCTTTTGTTTCCCACACTTCTACTTTATAAAGGCATTGACAGACAAGTTGGCCACACTTTCTGCTTGAAAATGCAGCAGTTGTCCATTCTTCAGAGGCTGATCATCGCTTTGCTGGTTCACAAACAGACAATGTGATTCCTCCGCTATCTGTAAAATTGCGAATAATGATTGATGTATAATTACCCTTCGAGTATTGCAGTCTTCCGAGCTTGCGCTGCAGAATATACTGTCAGGCACGGCGAGCCGCTTCTTAGTCATCCTGTGAATCAGATCACTGACGCTGGCTACAGAAATGTGGGGAAAAAAGAACGGGCACCAGAGAGGAATGATAATCAAGGTGTGCAGAATATAATGAACTGTATTCTTCCACACAAAAGTGTCACAAAGCTCACTAGCAGGTTACACGCGGTTCTAATCGGCGAAATGCTCGCGACCACATTAAAAATACCTAAGCACCATACCACGCTGGCGTTTTAAATACACCTGTCAGAGTGTAACTACGCACAATCTTTGCAAAGTGCAGATGCACCCGCTTAAAAATTCGAATTTCTCCTCCCTTCCACGCTATCAACCGCATGTAACAGCAAGTAATCACCATACTACGCTGGCGTTTACAAACGCGTCGGGAGTAGAATATGCAGTGTCGCTGCTAACTGCAGATGGACACATTTAGCAAGTAATCCTTTTTAATTGTATTTTCTTTTGCACGCAGTATAATTGATAATCTGCTAGTGGTTACCCGCATAGCAAATCTGCCGCGTAAGCCCCGCACTCAGTGCAGCTCTGTGCTGCACCCATAATCATACGCTAGCGGCAAAAAAACCAAAAAAAAACATGTAATACAAAAGCACACTCACCTCCAAGGAGTACTACATCACCGCGGTAGTAGCCTTCTTCGATGTCTCCGTCGACATCGCACTTCCAATAAATTTCTTTGTTCTTTGCCGAATCCTCTGAAGTCAGTGGTTGAAAATCCTTCACTAGGTGAATATCAACTATTGCGCGGTACCCGTCCTTGTAGACAACATACGCTACCTTCGGTGTAGAAGGCATTTGATGGCCGCGGTTTTATAAAATAGACTTTTTTTAAAAAGAAGCACGCCGCAACACTCTGCCTCACCTGTCTCCACAATCGCTACGATCAACTGCTCAGCGGCTCAGGATGGCTTCGGCTACAAAGCGGATTGAAAAAGCCAGAAGTCATTGCCGAGCCGTCAACGCATAATTACATTACTTTTCAGTTTTATCAGTACATATTGGTGAGTATTCAGATAATTTACTATTTTAATTTTACGTATCCATTTATCTTTTATTTACGTATTTTTATTGCTTGTGAAAGATACTGTAGTGTTAATAGAAAAAGCTAAATATTTGCGGTACTAACCGCATGTACGCTAACTCAGTCAGTGCACTACAGTTGATCCTGTTATCGAGCACCGCCTTCTCTGAAACCGTATCGTGCTTTCAATTTGTTGACATAATTTTTGCGTTTCTCCCGTGATAATGAGTCAGGGAACCGAAAAGAAGCGGCGAAAGTTATACTTGGGCCCGGATAGTCCGTTCATTATCCCTCGCTCAACGCGGTGGTACAGCCAGCAATTTAACGCCAGCACTTCGCAGTCTCCTCGTTCCACTAAAGACGCAGCCTTGCCATGTACAGCCGCAAATGATGCTTCAGATGACTCTGGCACACCCGAGTCATCTCCAGATGAACAACGGCCCAAGGACGGCTCCTCTGCTGATTGTGCAGCGGACTACAGTGATGACAATGTACCCTCTACGTGTCCCAACGGAGACAGTCACCTGGAAAGCAACAGTGACGGCTGCTTGGACAGCCTCGCACATGAAAGGATTAGCGACGGCGAAGCGCGGAGTTTAGTAGAAAGCAGCGACGACGAAGCACTTGACTCGGACAACGACAGCGTAGACGAAAGCAGCAGGGCTCCACCCTATAGAGATGGAGAAGATGAAGAGTCCACCAGCTCTAGTAGCGAAGATGACCGTCTTGGTGATCTGCCCTGTGATAGCACTGTCATACCACCGTTCGACGATTCACAATTGCTGGCTAAGTAAATCGCTGATTTCGGCACCAAAACTCTTCCTGGTTCAACAACTACAATTGCAGTGGCCAGTGTGTTAATAATGTCGTTCATAGCAGCCCATGGGCTACCCTGGTCTGCTGTGGATGACTTATTAAAGCTCGTCGATGCCTTGTTTGGCTTTCAGAGATGCGGCTTGCCACAGTCAAAGTATTTGCTGAGAAAGCTTTGGTCTGCAAAATGTGCTTCAGTCGTGAAGTATCACTACTGTTGCAGCCAGTGTGGCAAGCTTCTCCACATTTCTTCAGACAAGGCACACCTGTCTTGCAATGGCTGCCTGAATTCCACGAAGTTGTCGGATATGAAAAGCGGTGGTACATTCTTTTCTATTCTTGACCTCCGAACCCAATTTTCCAGCCTAATAGCAAGACTCTCAAGTGTCTTGTACAACAACCTCTTGAAGTTGAAGCAGCAGGCAGAAGATGGATCTCGAATGATACGTGACCTCACAAGTGGCACGGCACACCGTTCTTTGTTTGAAAAGGGAGTCTTGAGGTGGAGCGACCTGACTATCACTCTGAACACTGACGGTAGCCCACTGTACAAATAATCAAATTCCTCGATATGGCCAATTCAGATGATTGTGAATGAACTGCCCACATCGCACAGACACAAAAATGTTGTGCTTGGAGGCTTGTGGTTCGGACGAAAACACCCAGACATGCTGCTATTCCTCGAAAAATTTGTTGAAGCCATGGGCCAAATTGGTGAACTCATCTGGAAACATTGTTCATCTGTTATTCACACCAAAGTTTACACAATGTGCCTTTGTGTTGATGCTCCAGCCAGAGCAGCTGTGGGAAACCAGGTGCAATTTAATGGCTTTTTTGGCTGCCCATGGTGCCTGGCTTGTGGAGAAAGCCAAGAAGGTAAGTGTATCGAAAACATCTACAAACAAATTCGGAAACAATGCAAACATCATGAGCTTTCAAATGAACAGTCTAACAATCCTGATAACCTTGTATTTTTTTTATTGCAGGACGGCTTCTATACACCCACTCAAAGCCAGATGTGGAGAGAACATCAGCAGGAATTCGAAGAGATATGAGCCTTGCAGCTAGTCTCAAAACCCCTGTCAATGGGTTGAAAGGGTTATCCCCACTGACAGAGCTCCCCCACTTCGACCTTGTGTGGGGCTACACAGTGGAATATATGCACTGGGTTTTATTGGGTATGGTGAGACAGTTCACAGATTATTGGTTCGACTCCTCAAACAACAACGAGGCGTACTACATTGGTAAGCATAACACATAACTTGAAACAAAGTAACAGCACGCAGAAAGATTTTAGAAATACCATGCATTCCGACTTCTGAGGTATTGCTGGCAAAGTTCAGTTACATGCGATACAAATTCATCTGATTGTGCAGTAGATATTATATGTAAAGACTGCTAGCATTGTCCATGGTTGCTGTGTGATTGCTTGTCATGGTTTTGTGTTCATCTTTAAGCTGCATTTAAAATACACGTTAGATTTCCTGCCTTTCTTACAAAGTGTTTCATTCTGACTTGGCTGCCAATTCATGTGTCAATTGTCAATGATATGCCAATGCGTACTTACATGTGTCGATACAACATTATGAAAACCTGCCGGCCTGCTCAAACTCGACAACGTCGAGATGCAGAATGCGACGTTGGACTACTGCCTTGTGTTGACCTGCAAAGCCGTCTCTAACTAGGCAGAGTGATTGGGCATAGGCCTCTTGCGGCTCTCTGTTGTATACGAAAAAAACGAACTATATACAAATTTTGTAATGATGTGTAAAAAACGCATTGCGTCAATCACATTCAAGCTTGTAGTTGCATTAGGCTTGTTATGCATGCTTCCATAGCTGGCCAGTTACGTCAAGCCATCATGGCAAAGATTACACAGTGTACTGCATTCTCTGTATTATCTTTACGCTGTTAAGATAAATGTTAAAGGACACTGCGAATTGAGTAAAGAATAAGCTTGAGATGGGCGTGGGATATAAAAAATGAAATGTAATTAAGTATGTAACGCTCGCTTCTTAGACTGATTGCGAAGCATTAGTTTAAGAACTGATTACCTAAGTTCCTCAGAGAGAAATTCATTGTAGCTGCAGCTCATTGAATTAATCTACCTTTAAAATATTTATGTATGTGACTGGTGACATTTGAATAACAATTTATAATGAAATCTGTTCAACTGCCTTTTATGATGAATACTACAAAGGTAACTAAAAATGAAAACAATTAAAACGTATTGGAGGATGGATCTCGTCCAACAGCATCACAAAGGACAGGTTCTGGAGTTTACTTTTCCAGCAAAGGGGGGAATCTAGCATAACAACATTCAAGCACGTGGCAAGACCAATGTAGATGTCAATATTGTCGTGCATGCATGACATGCATCCTCTGGCTCACTAACCTAATTTGCTTTTTATAAATTCTAAATAGGCAATGATTATCCTTGTCAAAGGTTGCCTGGCATCCAAGTCACCTGCATGTGCATGACGAGTGGCAATGAGTGACATGTTCTGTATTGGTTTTTTTTGTCCAGCTTTTTATGCACATTTTCTGCTTTGCTACGCTTTTAAATTTCTCGGCAGGGAAATTAATTGATGTCCTGCACCTGCCCTACCTACTTATGCCCCTTGTCATTTAGCTCTGTCGTTCCTGTTAGCCCAGTGTTACCCTAGTTCATTCGGCATGTACCCCACTTGCCTAGCTTTTAACAATTACTGCTGTACTGAATATTGTGCACTAGTCCTTAGTTTATACATGAGCCATTTAAACAGTTGACCAGGAGCACTCTAATGATTTGTTGCCACTGCAGGGCGCCCAAGGACACTCGAACTGATTAACAGACGGCTGCTCAGCATCAGACCACCCCATCATTTTACCCGGCTGCCCCGCACACTGCGAGAAAGGTGCTACTGGAAGGCTCATGAGTGGCGGAATCGGCTACTGTTCTACTGCTTGCCCTGCTGTCGTCATGCCCTTCCACCGAAATACCTTCGTCACTTCTCACTCTTGGCTGAAGCAATTTTTGTCTTGTTGTTGGAAGAGCTGTCATCTGACCAAATTGATTATGCAGGTAAGGGCACCAGTTGACACAAGGCATCATCTCGCATTTTATTATCATATATCTTTAGATGAAACTGGGAAATATAGCCTGGCTATACTGTTAGTGTTTGAAGTTATCACATGAGCTGTGTATGCAATTGATGCCATTAGAAAGGCTATAACAGTCTCTAAAATGTTGTACTATATACTACATTGGCAGGCACTACCATACGGCATACGCGCATACAGTAGGCATTACCAAATCCTGACTGGGAGCTTACCACTGTTGTTGAAAAGAAAAGTGTATAATCATTGTATTCTACCAGTGCTAACACATGAGGCAGAAACTTGGAGGGTAACAAAGAAGCTCAAGAACAAGTAAGGACCGCATGAAGAGCCATGAAACAAAAAAAAAATGTTGCAGTTTCACCCGAAAGGCGAAGCATCAATTGCGATAGCAAATTGGTAGAGAGCTATACGGAGTAAGGATAGTACTTTCATCATCTGCATAAACTTGGACATGCAGCAGCACCAGCAACGCGCAGAACTATTGTTGATGCCGTCGGTGTTTTGCCCACGTTCGCACCAAACGCGCGTGGCATTGGTGACTGTTCAGAATGGGACACTCGTCAAGTGCCGAAGTCTTTACCACCTTCTCACCTTGCAACATTTTTATATAAATACGCATTTGGTGTCGCAGCTAAACGTCGCCTCCACTCCCTCCCTCCCTCCCGTCCCCCCACAGCCTTTCGCGCGACAGAAGTGACGTTTGCTCTATATATATGGTGATTGTAAAGGAGGAAAGAAAGATTTAATTCTGAATACCACAGCATACAGCACGGGCGTTCGCCCAAGCCAGCAAGCCAACTGCCCATAGATGGCGCCACTGCCTACGCAATGGCGGCGCCCATGAAAAAACTGTCTATAGGCAGTAGTATGGGAAGAGTTGCTATAGGTATCCGTCATCATAAGTGGTATTTAAATTAATTGAGTCCTGTCGATTGCTTAGTAGTAGCTGTTGTTGCAAGTAGGCTTCATAAGATTCCATCTGCTGTAGCGTGATGTTAAAGGTTGGAGCCATGCACTACGGTGATTTTTATGTATGTTTCTCTGTTTTCAGAAAAGCTTCTCACAGCCTTCGTGTCACAAGCGGCAAGCCTCTATGGCCAGCGGTGCGTGAGTTTCAACACTCACCAACTGCTTCACCTGGCAGAAGCTGCTAGGAAATTTGGGCCTCTGTGGGCACATTCTGCCTTCACATTTGAAAGTGGCAATGGAGAACTAGTTAGGCTTGTGAATGCAGCAAAAGCTGTGCCAGAACAGATACTTGAAAGAGTTATAATGTCACAGGAGCTGCATGTTCTGCTGTCAAAACTTCCTTTGCCATCTGATGTGCTAAATTTTTGCACGACCATACTTGGCAACCCAAACACACAGCATGCACGACGCATTGGAGCTGCATGGATGTTTGGCACACCCAAGGATGTTGTTTCCCTTAGTGATCAAGAGGTTTCCTGCTTACAAGTTTATTTTGGTCATGTACCATCTGTGCAAGAGCACTTGAGATTTTCTTACATAGGGACAATCTTTCATAGTGCCAATTACAGAGCTGGAAGAAAAAATAGTTCTGTATTTGAATGCAACACAGGTGGCTTTTATGCCATTAAGAGAATATTTGAAGTCACTGACTCGTCTTCTACTTCAAATGGCCAGGCTGTGCTTCTCTGCACAAAAATCGTCACTGATAACAATGTAGAAGGACTGCCACCATATGTTTCTGAATGTTTTTTTTTTCATTAGCATATTCCCTGTTACCACTGAACATCACGGACATCGCTAAACCATGTGTTTTGATCTCTCTGAATGGCAGAGAAGACTACATTTGTGCAGTTCCGAACTTGATTGAGCGTGATTAAGATCACACAAGCCAAGCTCGTTTTTACCCTTTATTTACCTTTGACGAGTACCTTGATGAGTAATACCCTTGTCGAGTCATTAGAATTTATTCCAAGACAGCTAGGGATGAGCATAGTCGTCATGAAGCCATGTTACTGGAAATACCTGGGAAATTTAGTTCCTTCATTTCATGTGGTACCAAAAGGGTTAAAGAAGCACTGAAGCGAATTTGAACATTGCATGCATGTTGTAAAACCTTCTCCTATAATGCACCCTTATTGCTCGAGATCAATACATAACTGATTTTGGATTGCACCGCCATCAGGATGTGGCTACAGTGATAAATTCAAACCATGACCTCGTGCTAATTAGCAGAACGTGACAGCTACTGAGTTACTGTGTTGTGTAATGTGTCACTGCACCAAGGCTGAGAGCAGTAATTTATTTATGAAATGGAGATTGGATAATGCTGGTAATTTCATCAGTGCTGGCATGAACTGTCAAAACATGCATTTGGTTCATTGATGCTATAGGGGTGTGTGAATAGGTATTTTTAAGACTGAAATGGATGACTGGAATAGTGCTTAAAGCGATTGGAATATAAAATACCTCTTGAATAATTTTCTAATAATAAACAGACATTGCCATCATTAATATAAAATGTTCCAATCCTACCAAATTCACAATGTTTGCTAGTTCCTGTCATTACACTGTATACTTTATTAGAAGCACAAATAAGTAATGTGTTCGCATACTCATAGACTCGTTAGTGTGTTTGAGTAATAGCAGTTCAGCTGGAAAGGTCTGGCTCCCTGAGAAACATATAGCGTGCTTTGATGTCTACTACTGCCATTGAGATGAGATAGCATGTTGAGCGCTAATTGTCCCTTTTATCACCCTCACTGGTCGACTTGAAATATTGGAAAGCTATTCAAAAAATATTGGTATTAACTGATAGCGACTATTTCATTCAAAAAATGAATCGAATTTCTGAAAATGAATAGTTTAGTATGCTTAATTACCCTCGCAGAATTCTTCATTGTGCTAAAATTCATGCAATCATATTTTATTCTGCTATTACGGATATCTTTACTTGTACCTAATTTATATGTGTCAGTCTATAAAAAAAAGTAAAGCCATGCAGGGATTAGACAGCTGTGCAGATTTCACCGAGCCTGCGCAAAAAACCATAAGAATGAAAGGTGTGTGCATTGAAGGCACCTTGCTAATGAAACTTAAACCTAAACATTATTTTCAACAATGTGGAAGTCAACGAAGTGGCCTTTGGCCCCAGATGTAACCAATGCATACAGTTCTTCATTTATTGTTTTTGTTTCCCGAAACTTTCACTGCATTTCGCTCTGGCAGACAGTGTATTGCCACTGTGTAGTCGTTTTGTCTTTGCTATTGATGGTGTAGTTCTGTACTTCTTGTACCAGTGTGGTGCTGAGCTCAATCAATGATGCCAGAAGATGAAAAAGAAGGCTAAGGTTAGGTGTGATTGATTGCTTGATTGTTGATTGCAGATTATGAATGTGGCAGCGCAAGACGCGCCAAAGATCAGGAAGTAAACAGCAAGTAAACTCACTGGTGCCACTCTATAAATTACTGAGCAGCTTACACATGATTTGCTTATTAAGGTGAGGTCGTGTAATCAAGGCTCAGGGGCATGAGCCCTAAGTGGCTGATTCCCCTGATGTCCTTGAAGAAACTGTGTCGTCCAGTCCAGTGGTACAAAATTGGCTCATAGCAAGCAAGCTAAAATGAAATGGCTTATCTCTCTCGCAATGTAGAGGCTACAAGCACTCAGCAAGGTGAAGCGAACAGTGCATGTATTCATTGGAATCATGCATACACCGTACAGAAACATGTCGTCTAGTCGAGTGCTAAAAAAAAATGTGACCTTCTCAATGGCTCGCACCCATGTGAGCAAGCAAGCAAAAA
Organism: Dermacentor silvarum; assembly: GCF_013339745.2. NCBI lineage: Eukaryota > Metazoa > Arthropoda > Arachnida > Ixodida > Ixodidae > Dermacentor > Dermacentor silvarum. The sequence goes on along the minus strand of NC_051154.1, from coordinate 389,605,921 downwards.
ATGCAATAGCTCATACCCCTGTAAGGCTGAGGCTACAAGTGCTCAGCAAATTTAAGTGAAGCGAACAGCGCATACTTTCATTGAAATCACCCATACAACACAGCACAGCATACGTTTCAATCCCCTGCTGAGAGGATGCAGCTAAAAGTCTAAGAGAAACGCCATCAGCGCGAGTCTGATCCGGCTACATGAGCGCGCAAAGCTGCAGCTAAGCATTGAAAACGAGCCGAAGAAGCTGAACTGCGAAAGCAGCAACGCGATGATGCGAGACGTTGCATTACCAAGTGTCCAGCAGGCTTTCACCTTCACATGTTACAGGAGTGTAACATGCTGCCGAAATTTTTAGTAAGCAATGGCAGCTTATTATTAAGCAAGGTGTGACGACTGGCAAACTACATTGTTATGCTAGTGGTCACATCAAGTAGCAGTAAGATATACCTATTTCCTACTGCCTCTTGTAGAGTGAAGCATTTTGTGTTGTAATAGACTTCACTTCTGCACCGGAGTCTGCCAACAGCACAGTTAGTGTTCTACAATGTAACAGGCTGTGAAATAATTAGGTCTTTTCTGGCTTCTATTTCAGAGCTCAGCACATGAAAAACGTAGCATTGCATGTAACTTTGTCCTGTTAACATTTTAGTTTGTCCAGTAATAGTCCACTCACATTTTTCTAGATTATGCAATTGTAATGGCTTTTATGTTTGCAAATTAATTCATACATGTTTGTTTATCATTTTTCTTGCTTTTGTCTCTGGGAGTGTGTGTATATGTATATATATATATATATATATATATATATATATATATATATATACACATGATGTGTTGTTATTTTGAAGCCTAAGAATGACCGCACCCGGCACTGTAATGTCCAAAGTGAGATTTGCTGGAAGGAATCGTTGAACTTGTCTTGCGACTTGATGCGAAAAAATCAGCAGGTCCTGATGCCATTGCTGCTGCCTTTCGCAGATGATATGCTGGCCTTGTGGGAAAGTTTTCAAGAATAATATTTGGCAGATCGATAGAATCCAGCAAGAGTACAGATGACTGGCGCATGGCTGATATGATTCCAGTATACAAGAATAACTGTCAATTACTAGTTATCATCCTGTATTGCTTAAGTGTCTTCCTTTTCCAGGGGGGGGGGGGAGGTGTAGCCTCTAGGTGGGCTCCCCTTGCTGCCCGGTGTATTCCATGCAAACTGTTCGAGCGCATCATAGCTGAGTACTTAAATCAATTTCTCGATCAGAACCACAGCATTGGCAACAAACATGGTTTTTGTCGTGGCTTTTCTGCTTGTACCCAGCTTGTGGAAATATTTGATGAGTTTGCCCATAAAGTTAATGTTGGTGGACAGGTTGATCCTGTGTGTTTAGACTATTCCAAAGGCCTTTCACAAGGTACCTCATGTCAAGCTAATACATAGGATGGAAGCAATGGGTGTTCCTCTGTACATTAACTGGGTTGCATCATACCTAAATAGACAAAAGCAATTTGTCAATATCAATGGCACCTCTTTTCATCTCTTAGATGTATGTTTTGGAGTACCCAAAAGATCAGCGTTGGGTGCAGTGCTGTTCAGTTTATAAATGATTGTACATGCTCTTGATCCTTGTATGTCTATAATTATAAACTATTTGCAGATGACTGTGTTATCTTCCATAACATTAATTCTTCAAGGGATTAACTTGCATTAAACAGAAATCTTCATCTTGTGCCACACTGGTGTCAATTCTCAGACATGGTCATAAACTTTGACAAATGGGTTACCATTGTATCAATAACAAAATAATATGTTTGAGTTTACATATAGCCATGGAAAGCCCCTGACACATGTTGAGCAACATAAGTATTTTGGTGTAATAACTTGGTATTTAATATGGTCAGGACATATAGCTAGTATTTGTTCTAAGGTCATGCAAATTAGGATTCTTAAAACTCAAATTGGGTAGTTCCACCTGTCAGTTAAGATTAAAGGCATTTAAATCAATGGTTACACCCTCTCTTGAATATGCATCATCTGAGACTCCCGCACAGCAGCTAATGAAAATAAGCTGAAAAACTTCAATGCCTAGCCGCCCGGTTTGTCTATATAATCACTTCAGGGGTGCCCAGACTTTCCGTCCGAGAAGCTCCACTCAGTCTAATTGGAGTCGAACGATAGACCTATCAGAGCAAGACAACTTTTTCCAATCATTCTATTTTGAAAAGTTGCGTATACAACTAGAACAGCATATAAAAAAGGATACAGCTAGAGCAGCTTGTCATAAGCACAGCAAGAGTGGGAAACCTGTTTTTGGTTACACAGACTTACAGATGCTCCTTCTTTGCTAGAACCATAGATGACTAGAATTCCATGCCTCATATATAATTCGAAGTTTCTTGGTTCAGTGAAGTAGTTCATGCGTTTATTTTTTTTATGTGTTCACGTGGTTGCTTTTAATTGTTATTTTTGATGATCCAGATGTATTGTACTTTTGTTCTTGTACTTACAAACTTCATTAACATTTTGTAACAATGGCTGTACATATCTGTTTGCCCTCTTCTGCTCGAACCCATGCATTGAGGTATGCAGTAGTGTAGAAATAAATAAATAGTGCATTTACCTTTCTAATTGCTGTTCTGTACGTGTGCTCTTCTAAGTGGAAGTGCCTCCCCTGTACCCTAATTCATGCAACATGAATGGAGCTGTATATAAATAAACAAATTTATGCACCTGTTTTCTTTAAACTTTGTTTATTTTTTTTTGTATTTATGTTAAGTTTCACTGAATATATCTAGAAATTCGTGCAATCCTTACCGCAGTCGTTTAAGGAGCCTATACGCTGTGAAATCTCATCTACAATTCCTGGATTGCGATATGTCCGGAAAGTTAATAATTATTAGTGAATTTTTCCTAATTATTCAATTATGCATTTCGATCCATTTCTCATGCAAGTAATGGCTGCTGCTTAATTAATGCAGCTCCAGGACTACAATTATGCTGTCGCCCATAAGCGATTTCTTTAAAATTTTGCATCTGCAATAAACAAAAAAGTATATATGGGCTGAACCGTGCTCCCTCAAGGGCTGCGGAAGATAGCACCAACCTTTCCTTTCTCTAACGACAGCCTAGTAGGTCATGCACTCGCATGTACGCGAGTTCTATATTGCTCCTATACTCAGCGAGATGGATCCTATATGGGTCCCTTATTCGGGCATACTGGTCCTATATACTAAGCCATATGGGTCCTATATTCAGGCATCCAAGTCCTATATGGGGTTGTCCTCAGCCTTATAGGTCCTATATATCAACCATGTGGGTCCTACATGCTTCCTGTATGAAGGCATATAGGTCCTGTATCAGGGCATATAGGTCCTGTATCAGGGCATATAGGTCCTGTATCAGGGCATATAGGTCCTGTATCAGGGCATATAGGTCCTGTATAAAATCGTATAGGATTTTTCAGTAGGGTAGCATGTCTTCCAGTGCCACAACAGAGATTTTTTTTACGATTGGTATTTTAACTTCGAGAAAAATTCACCGACGATTACGATACTCCCTGATGTGACATTTGAGCGCAGCTCTATGCGTGTTTTCATTTCGCAATATATTGGCTGGCGCGGACAATCTGTGTCGCCGGCACGTTGCAAACAGAGCGAAGGGAGGCGCGACTGCCTTGCTAATCGTTTCGCGCGATCGCGAGAGGCTGCGCGCGGGCGTGATTCACAGCAGCCGCCGCAGACAAACTTCCGCTCAGGCAGTGCTTTGTTTCCATATATGGCATCGGTGGCGTTATCGGTCAACAGACGACGCGCGCTACTCTGGCGCCATCTCGTAGCGATCGTCACTGCAGAGCCCGCCTTGCGCGGCACTACGCTTTTCTCACGCTTTCGCCATACCCCCTCCCCTCCGCTTTCCGCCTCATGGTTCCGCTGCAGCCCCCTCCACCGTTTTCGTCGTCGCGCTCTCTTCGCTGTCGCCATCTTTCATACCCCGCTGCCTTCCACGTTCGCTATTTCATCCTTCGCTGTGCTCGTCCGCTCTGTTACGAGGGACGCAGACGCTGACGCTCGCCGCAGGAACAGGCACCCAAGAGCTGCGCTCTAAGAAGTCTTAATTGAACCGCAGACCCGGGACGGTACACGGGCTGTTACTCCCCGATTTTGATACCCATACCTTGTTCTGCGCGCAAGAGAAATGCAAAATATTCAGAGATCGACAATGCGTTTCAACTGACACATCTGTGTACTCACAAATCTCCGTCACAGAAGCGTTGGTTAGTACGGCTGGCAGCCTTCGGCAACAGCACACATACGTATGCTTGTATATATAACGTGTCACATCGGCACTCACCACTTCTCGTGCAGATACACTAGACACACACACACACACACGGACACAAAAACAGTTTATTTAAAAGCACTGTTGCCAAAGCTGAACTTACGTTATTGAAGAAGTTATTTTTACTGAAGTTAATTTTACTCGTAAGGCTTGTCTATTACTGAGCACAGACGGTAAGATTGCGTGAGATGGATACAGCCGTTACGCTAGGCCTAACCTTCGGTAAAATGGAACGATCTCGGCTTGGGCGCCTCGAGAAGGCTAATGTGTGTGTATTTGAGCTTCAGGGCGACACCACGTACCCGAGCACACGAGGGTTGGACCCTCCCGCGTCTAACCTTGCGCGGCTTAGCCGTGTCCGGGGAAAAGGGGATCCTGGGGGTTGAGCCGACGCTGAGTGTTTGGACCTTTAAGGCCCCTCGGCAGAGGCAACACACCCCTTTGGCCTCGGCTTCACGTAGACGGCACCCCCGGACTGACCCACCCGGGGGAAATCGGTGGTCGCCTTTTCCTATCCCCCTCTCCAAACTTTTGCTTTCCTGTCTCCTTTCTTTTACTATCCTATCATCTCCTCTCTTCTGTTACTTCTACATTTTCATAGGTGGCTTGGGTTAACCCTGTGTATGTGCCCTCTCTTGGGTATTTTATATTGGGTTATAGCAGCAATGCACGGCTGGCGTCTGCAGCCTTACACGTTAAGTGCTGCAGCGTCCCCTAGTTGGGCTCCGTGGTGGATGGCCGCCATTGCCGCCGAAATAAACGAAAATAATATGGGAACGCCTGCATTTCCCCGTTTACTTGATCGTCACCCTCACAAGAGGGGACGCACCGAAGAACTAATGAGCCTATTCAAACCGAGAGAAATCTTTCCCCGTTTCCAAGTTGTTCACAGCGAAAAAACAGAAAAACCAGCTAGAACCGTATCACCTTTTCTAGTCGCAAAAGGCCTGACTGAAGCCCTTGGCCCTGGTTATAAGGTTACCAAAATGGCGAGCGGGGACCTCCTCCTTGAGATCCGTGATAAAGAACAGCACAGTAAAATAAACAAGCTTGTGGCATTTGGCGACATACCTGTTACCGTTTCACCGCATCGGTCTATGAACACAGCACGTGGAGTAGTGTCTGATTCAGATCTCATCGACTTGTCCGAAACCGAACTATTGGAAGGCTGGAAAGAACAAAACGTAACAAACGTACAGCGCATCGTTATCAGAAGAGACAATAAAGAAATTCCCACAAAACACCTCATCCTGACCTTTGCCACTTGCGATCTGCCACAAACCATAGAAACTGGATATACGAAGATAGCTGTCAGGCCATATATTCCTAATCCCAGAAGATGCTTCCAATGTCAAAGATTTGGCCACGGCTCGCAGAGCTGCCGTGGCAGATTGACATGTGCGAAATGTGGAACCCAAGGTCATGCCTCAGACAACTGTGAAGCGACACCTCACTGTGTAAACTGTGATGGTGAGCATCCAGCTTACTCCCGGTCTTGTCCGAACTGGAAGAAAGAAAAAGAAATTATCACTCTCAAAGTCCATGAAAACATATCGTTTAAGGAAGCACGCAAAAGGTGCTCACCATTCCACACGACCACTTACGCTGATGCGGCGCGTCAAGGGGCAGCGTCGCAGCGGCTATTGCCACCTGCCCAGCCCGCGCGCAGCGAGCTGTCGCTTGTGGCTCCTGCCCCTAGGGTGGAAGTAGCGAAGTCTACTCCACCCAACCAGCAAACAGGCCCGGTTACCCTAGGGTTGCCGGCACCACAACAGCCCTCGGTAGCAGCCTGCGCTACGCGTAACGAACCTGCAGGCCCGCCAGCAACTCCCACGGTGGGTGCAGTCAAGGCTGCCTCACCCTCACGGGCCCCTGCTGGCGCTGGCAACAGCCGGCGCAGCTCAGGCCCAAAGGCAACCCCATCGACCTCCGGGATGATGGGCGCAAATGTCTCGTCCTTCGCGGCGAGACTTTCTCGTGAAACTTCTCGCTTGCAAGAGTGCGTGTCCGGCGCCTCACAAGAGGCAATGGACACCACACCCATCCTGACGGCGCACCAAGCGCCTAAGGAGCGGTGAGGTTCGCTCGACCGCTTCAGAAAGGACAAATCCCGCGTTACAGGGCCTGGAAAGGGCTCTGTAATCTAAGGCAACACTTCCTTTTTAGTACACACAGCACCCATTTACATTCAGTATGGATACACAAATCATACAATGGAACATCAGAGGCCTTCTTAGGAACCTCGATGATGTACAAGAACTTCTCCACGAACATAATCCAAAAGTGCTGTGTGTACAGGAAACTCACTTAAAATCGGAACATGCGAACTTTCTCCGACAGTATATTACGTTTCGTAAAGACCGCGATGATGCTCGTGCATCCTCAGGCGGTGTTGCCGTTATAATTCACAAAAGCATAGCGTGTCAACGTTTGAAGCTGCAAACGCCACTTGAAGCAGTGGCAGTCCGACTTGTTCTCCTTAACAAACTGATCACCATTTGCTCGCTATACATACCTCCACATTGCCGCTTACACAAACACGAATTTCAGTCCTTGATAGACGAATTGCCAGAGCCCTATCTTGTTCTGGGCGATCTCAATGCACACAACAATCTGTGGGGCGACGCTCGCATCGATGCGCGAGGCCGTCTAATTCAAGATTTTCTTTTCTCATCCGGTACGTGTCTGCTGAACAAAAAAGAACCTACATATTATTGTCTTGCAAACAAAACTTTTCTTCTATAGATCTCAGCATAGCTTCTCCATCTATATTTCCTGAACTTGAATGGGAAGTTATAAAAAACCCTTATGGGAGCGACCATTTCCCCATACTGCTGAGAACACCAAGACAATACGAATCTCCACCACACGCTCCCCGGTGGAAGGTCGATGCAGCGGACTGGGAGAAATTCCAAACACTTACCAGTACGCTCTCGTGGGCAGACATTTCATCACTCGGAATTGACGGTGCCGTCGAATATTTCACTAATTTCATAATTGATGCAGCTGTTAAATGTATTCCACAAACAAGTGGACTTTCTAGCAAACGCCGTGTCCCGTGGTGGAATGAACAATGCCGGAACGCACGTAGGGAGCAGAACAAAGCATGGAGGCAGCTTCGCGATTTTCCTACCACTGAAAACCTCGTCAATTTCAAGAAAACAAAATCCCAAGGTAGGAGAACGCGCAGACAAGCCAGAAGAGACAGCTGGCAAAAATTCTTATCAAACATCAATTCGTACACGGATGAGGCCAAGGTTTGGAACAGGGTCAATAGAGTAAGAGGGCGACAAACAAATCCGCCTCCCCTGGTACACACGCAGGGAGACAGCCTGGAGGACCAAGCGAACCATCTGGGTGCACATTTTGAACATGTTTCCAGTTCATCATACTATTCTCCAGCATTTATAAAATACAAAACAGGAATAGAAAAACAAAAACTAGACCGAAAGAGCACCGGTAACGAGCAATATAACTTGCCTTTCTCTCTTGCAGAGCTGCATGCATCACTCACCTGTTGCAAACAATCTACCCCAGGTTCTGACCGCATACTATACGAAATGTTGAAAAACCTGTCCAGTGAAACGAAGAAAACCCTTCTTTGTCTCTATAACTCTATATGGACCTCCGGGGAGATCCCTTCTGCCTGGAAAGAGGCCATAGTGATCTCTATCCTAAAGCAGAGCAAGGACCCATCGTCCGTATCCAGCTATCGGCCCATAGCTCTAACAAGCTGCATCTGCAAAGTCTTCGAAAAGATGATAAACCGCCGTCTGATACATTTCCTAGAATCAAATAAGCTGCTTGACCCATACCAATGTAGGTTTCGTGATGGCCGATCCACCACTGACCATCTGATACGCATAGAGGCTCAGATTCGTGAGGCTTTTGTCAACAAGCAATTCTTCCTGTCTGTTTTCCTCGATATGGAAAAAGCATACGACACCACGTGGCGGTTCGGAATACTGAGAGACCTCGCACACTTTGGAATACGTGGAAATATGCTGAATATCATTGAAAGTTACCTGTCCAACCGCAGATTCCGTGTCCGTGTGGGTAATGCCTTATCAGTACCAAATGTGCAGGAAACTGGAGTACCACAGGGTGGTGTGCTCAGTTGCACCCTTTTTATCATAAAAATGAACTCTCTGCGTCTGTACATCCCACGCAACATATTTTATTCAGTATATGTCGACGATGTACAGATAGGGTTCACCTCATGTAACCTTGCAATCTGTGAGCGACAAGTTCAACTTGGTCTGAACAAGCTGTCTAAGTGGGCAGACGAGAATGGGTTTAGGCTTAACCCACAAAAGTCCACATGCGTCCTCTTTTCCAGAAAAAGAGGTCTGCACCCTGATCCCAACATCGAGATGCAGGGTGAGGGTCTACCTGTAAAAACAGAACACAAATTCTTGGGCGTAATTCTAGACGCGAAGCTAACATTTATCCCACATCTAAAGTACCTAAGAAACAAGTGCATGAAAACAATGAACATCCTGAAAGTGTTGTCTCGCACTGCGTGGGGTAGTGACACAAGATGTCTATTGAATCTCTATAAGAGCCTCATCCGATCCCGTATAGACTACGGTTCCATTATATATCACTCTGCGACGCTGAGCGCCTTGAAGATGATGGACCCTGTCCACCATCTGGGTATCCGCCTTTCAACAGGTGCGTTCAGAACAAGCCCCGTAGAAAGCCTCTACGCTGAATCAAATTAATGGTCGCTCCATCTGCAGAGAACGTACTTATCCTTCGCATATTTCCTAAAAGTGAACTCAAACAATACGCACCTACCTACACAACCATAAATGATCTGTCCAGTGCCCAAACCTTTCAGAACCGCCCCTCCGTGAGAAGGCCTTACGCACTGCGAGTAAGAAGTCTTGCCGAAGAAATGAATGTGTCGCTCCACGAGCACAATGTCATGCCCCCTCCTGTACAGCTGCCGCCATGGCAGTGGCAGCTGATTGACTGTGATCTGTCCTTCATTGAGGTCACAAAGCATGCGCCGGTCGTACATATCCGTATGCACTTCCTCGAATTGCAGCACAAGTACTCTTGTCCAGAATATTTTACTGACGCTTCAAAGTCGCTCGCTGGCGTGTCTTACGCGGCGGTCGGTCCATCCTTTTCGGCTGCGGGAGCTCTACACCCAAATACAACCATCTTTACAGCGGAGGCCTACGCCATCCTGGCGGCGGTTAAACACATCAAACAGTTAGACATACCCAAGGCAGTCATTTATACTGACTCTTTGAGCGTATTGAAATGTTTAAAAACTCTAAGGCACAGAAACCCCGTAATTGTAGCTCTTTATTCCACCATTTGCACCGCGTATATATCGAAGCAGCAAATTGTGCTCTGCTGGGTGCCAGGGCACCGCGAGATCGAAGGGAATGAATTGGCCGACAAGCTAGCCACGTCCGTTCAAACAGACGCTGCCACTTCACCCATAGCTGTCCCTGTAATGGACCTAAAACCCTTTCTCAAGAAAAAGGTCAGGGCCTACTGGCAACGTCTGTGGGACAGAGAAACGAGCAACAAATTACACACTATCAAGCCTCATCTCGCTCATTGGCCACCAGAATCGAAGACACGCCGCACACAAGTTACACTTTGCAGACTCAGAATAGGACACACATACAGTACACACGCATACTTATTGTCCGGTGGCGATCCGCCTGTCTGTGATGAATGTGGTGAGCCACTCAGTGTACTTCACGTCCTTCTGCAATGCCCTGAACTGGAGCCTCAGAGGAAAATACATTTTTCATTATCATTACGGCAGAACCTACCATTACATCCATGTATATTTTTGGGCAATGAACCTCTTTTTAAATACCAATCCGTAATCGCGTTTTTAAAGGATATACCTAACTTTCGTGTTATATATGCAGGTGACTTGTAGCACGGCCTCTCTGGAGAGGCCGCTGCTGCGGTATTTTTTTTTAAGAAAGCACGTGCCTCCTGGTCTTTGTCTACAAAGGCTTCCTGTAGGCGTCGTGCTACTTTTATATTCTTAATACTTCAAGCACCATGACCATTTCTCATCCGTTCACTACCCATAGATCATTCCACACGTCACTGCCATAATTCTATTCGATATATGTTTTTACGCTTCTATACCGCGATTTGTTCTTAGGCCCCTTTACAGCCACATTGCATCCTGTCATCGGAACTCACTGATCATGGCAAACATACCATTCATTGCCTTGGCGCTCTTTGGCCACACTTGGCCCTTGCGCCACAAAACACCAAATATCATCATCATTGAGCTTCAGGGCCTTTTTGCTACAATTTATATTACGCTGCCTAGCTTTGTTATCAGTGTGATAATATCACTCGGCCGCAACTTTCATGGGTTCCCTTCTAACACGTTTGAACGATGTCTGGGTTTGTTTATTTCAATCAATCAAACATGTTTATTTTGCACAAAGAATACAAAATTTTTCCTGCGGGAGGCAAAGACTAAAGGCGAAAAAGCCTGACGAGGTCTTCGCCCCTGTTAGGTCGACTGCCTAACACTGTGACATGTGGTCATGGGTGGCGTCATCGCTTTTAAAGAAATCTAAAACCCTTGCAGGAACACGTCACTGAAAATAACATAAATAAGAAGTTCGGTGAACGTGCACGCAATGTAAGAATATGCACTGCGCCGCATGAATGATAAAAAAACACAACTACTAAAAATAAAGCTTCAGCCAACATCAACACGTTTCAGGGCAATTTTCATGAAACTGTATGCAGTATCTGCACTGCTACAAAACGAAGATTCGGAAAGCTCATCTATCATTTTTGTCGCTTTACTAGTCATCTTGCGATCTATATAACAATGTACACTTCACGGACTACAAGAATTCGCACAAGCGCCCGACTTACCTTCGTGTCACAGGTTCCGCGGCAAGAACCGTCGGTGCACGGCCCATCCAGCGTAAGCACTGTAGAATTGTGGATGAACTAGTAGCACGTGATAGCACGACTTTCAACAAATTCTTCCGTGTACTCTGATCCGATGCGAGCGTAGAGAGGGTACCTGAGGCTTTTTACGAGCCGGGAACAAAGAAAGTGCGAACGGGCCTAACTACGATAATCATCGGCGTAGCACACGAAAAATAATGCACGCTACATTACGTGGTGCCAGAGGTTTTGGATCATTAATGCACAGAAAAAAATTATGGGGTTTAACGTGCCAAAACCACGATATGATTATGAGGCACGCCGTAGTGGGGGACTCCGGAAATTTGGACCACCTGGGGTTCTTTAACGTGCACCTAAATCTAAGTACACGGGTGTTTTCGCATTTTGCCCCAATCGAAATGCGGCCGCCGTGGCCGGGATTCGATCCCGCGACCTCGTGCTCAGCAGCCCAACACTAAGCAACCACGGCGGGTTACACAGAAAAAGCACCACACTTTCTGTCGGCACAGCGTGCACACCAATGAACTACACATCGGCCGGCGTTAATGCAGCGCGCACGCACATGTACCGACATGCCGACAGCTGAAGACGGGAAAATAGAAGCACCTGTAATTTTGCCGGCACTGATGATGATGATTTATTGGCACCCCCTTTGAAACGGGGCGGCGACAAATAGTCACCTAGCCTGCTTGATTTAGTCAGGTGTACTATACATGTTCTTTATCTAGCATTTTTGTATACATCTTATTATTTTTCTTTTTCAAAAATTTACCTTGTACCGCTGCCTATGATTTTAAGAGATCAGGTCGTATCCATCTTTTCCCTGCTTTTTTTCCACCAGTACTCTAATCGTCTCTTGCTGATCTCTACGGCTGATCTGTTTATGTTTCCTTCCACTTTAAACCCAAGCGCTTCTGGGAGTTGCACGTTATACCTACGGTTCTCGCTGGGTGGATCCGGTCGCATTCCATCAGGATGTGCTGAGTGGTCTCTGGATCTTTACTGCAGCAAACACATGTCTCATCTAGTTCCGAATATTTTTTACGATATGTTTTTGTCCTTAGGCAACCGGCTCGAGCCTCAAATAGCAAGGCACTGCCCTTTGTGTTATCGTACAAAATTTCCCTTCTAATTTCTTTCTTCTCATTCTTGTAAATCTCCATTGTCCTTTTTGTTTCCATTCTTTGCATCCAATTCACGGTCTCTATTTCTCTCACTTTCTTTCTGATGACCCCTGGTTGTCTATTTACAGTTTCGATTATCCTGTACTTGGTTGCCAAGTTTCTTGAGCTCTTCCTCCATTCTGTGTCCACTCCAGTGCTCCCGGTGGCGCCGTCTGTTGGCCGGCACCAGAAGCGACCATGTTTACGGTGATCGCATGGCGTTGTGTGGCACCCTGTATATATGTATGCTTGCATCCAGGCTATGTACCACTGCTGTATTTAATGCAGGTTATGTAGCCTATACCTCATTTCAATTATAATAATTAATTGCCTTAGGTTACTGCGATTGTCAGACTGTGCTTATAGCAATCAGTGGCAAAGTTTTCGTAATTGAAGAAAGGCAAAACTAACCGTTTTTTAATGATAAAACCTATCATGGTTCAGAATATATATATATTCGTATACGTATACACACACGCGCGCGCACTGGACGTGCACGCACATTATACAGACAAGTCCGCAGGCTGTCGATCTGCCCGGAGTCTGCAGAAAATCTGCAGACTAGGTATATAGGAAGGACGAGTCCACAGGGAGGTGACTGGGGTGACTGGTTGGTGACTCGCGGGTCACCAACCAGTCACCAAACAAACCCATTTTTGGGTATGTTAAAGTGACTGTCAATTTTTCAGAGACTACAAAATGGCTAAAAACAATTTGTGGTAACTGCAACATCATGGTCTTTATGTTCGCTTAATATTTTATTATTTTCATTTTTCACAGTCATTTTGCAACACAAAATGTGTCAATAAAAATCAAAACATTCGACTATTATTGGTGTACTCCTTTGACTGACTCAGAAATCAGTCATCCTTGATTGGCCCACGTTTAAGTACATACATACGCACATGCATACATACATACATACATACATACATACATACATACATACATACATACATACATAGATAAATACATACATACATACATACACATTTTGTTTAGCAGCTCACAGCATATTACACATTTCGTGTCCGCATAAACGCGTGACCCGTTTGTGGGCGGGTCACGGTAGACATGAGGTTATACTGCTATATTCTACATAAAGCAATACCTTTAAAATATCACTTTACAGAAATGTTTTACTACGTTAATAACTAAAAAAATGCCACAGGCTTACGCGGCAAACGCAGCATCTTCACAGGGTGAGCTGGAGGAGCCGCTCCATAGCAGCTCCATTTTCGCCAGTACGCACTAGAGGGTCTTCGCGGTGAAGTCTCTTTGATTCGTTTCCTCAAGAATGAACTGAACTGTCCACCCGGTGTCTACGGCAAACTGCGGCTTGTGCTGTTCTCGGCACAGCGGTGTGCGGAGCTAGACGTTGCTTGGTTGCAGCCACGAGCGTAGCTCTACGTCTGATACTTAATAGCGCATGAAAAGAGAGGAGGCACGGCAGTAGCGCACCCAGGATCTCTGCCAGGGGGGGGGGTTGACAGTTTGCCAATACCATCTAAACAGCACTAATTTCAATTTCTTCACGGGAAATTGTCGAAAAAATGCGCTTTTTGCGGGTGTGCAGACGATTGCGCGTCTTACATCTTAGTTGCAGTACTCAAATGCGTAAGGAAAGAAAAGGGGTTAAACAAAAGGGGGAGTTAAGTCGGCCTCAGGGGGGGGTTACAACCCCCGAATCCCCCCCCCCCCCCCCCCCGTCGGTGCGCCACTGAGGCACGGATAGACGACGCGGACACAGCGCTGTGTCCGCGTCGTCTATCCGTGCCTCGTCCCTTTTCATGCGCTATTAGGTATAAGACATGGAATACCAACTCGCCCAATCTTACGCTCTTTCAAGTAGCTCTACGATTCGCTTCTTCAGCGGGGGTTCGTACCTTAAGAGGAGGCGCCATAACGTGTACCAAAGACTAAACACAAGTATCGAGACTATGCGCCGCACATGTCACATCCCTTCACCCGTGGCACGATACGATACTGTTGATGATGATGATTTATTGGCAGCCCCTATGAAAAGGGGCGGCAACTAATAGTCACCTAGCCTGCTTGAGGTAACCAGGGCAAGCTACATGTAACATGCAGCTGCTACTTGCAACTTCTACATGTAGGAACACATGCAACGCAACCGCAATGGAAAGTTTGCGCGTATCGACGCTACCCGGCGCGAACGTCAAATCGCGTGATGTGATCAGTCTTCCCATAAATTGTATGGCAAGGCCAACAATGTAATGAAGTGGTGAAAATTTGGCCAAGGACATAACCGTATAATGACGAGACATATAAATATCACTAAACGTTTATTTTCTATCTAAATGAGGAAAACACCTCAAGAATAAGCATAATCAACAAAAAGAACACATTGTTTTGCGGAATTCTTTCAAAAATAGGGGGAAAACCTTAAGCAGGAAACTGGAAGTGAGCTTCACGCCCAGACGTGCGCGCAACACAGGGTCTATAGCGGTACGCTTCGCATACCGGCACGGTAACTCGTTACCGGCACGGTAACTCGTCGCCCGCCGTTTGCCATTCGCGGGCCACCGTTCTACAGCGGTTTTTGCTCGCGAAGGGCGAACTTTCCTTGCCTTACGTAGAGAGGATGAGACCGGGACTCATTTGTGCGACAGCCTCACCGCCGCTGATCGCTCGACGGCGCCGATATCGTCGCTAGGCCTTTTCTGGTTCCCTTCAAAGCTAAAACGGACAGGGCTTCGAAATGAAATACCGACGCTCACAAGCCGCAATATTTTCTTAACATTGTTTTCGCTCTTCGCATTAATTGTACTCGAAGAAGAAAAATACGCTAATATTAGCGGCGCCATCGGCTGCGATGTGAGCATAGCCGAGCCCGTCGTCTCCCGGCGGTAGCCGTGCACTGCAGCTGAGCTGCAGCCGATGTTTTCGTTGCCGGTGGCCGAGGCGCGCAGCTTCGCGGTCGTCGATTGGCCCATTGATCGTGCAGCGGGCGGGGCGCCGGCTGAACTGCCATCTTCTTTGGACACGTCACACGTTCTACGGCACTGGCGGCCGGTTCGCCGTCGGTATATGTGCCGCTAGCGTGGACGTGCCTTAAACGGAAGTAGACAGTGTTTTGAGAAGCGCGTTGGCGATGACGTATGTCACGTGACCTTTCGTAAAGCACTCGGCGAGGAGGGGAAACCAGCCGATGAGGAGAGTAGCGAAGAAAAGAGCGAAACGAGCGAGGGTTGTTTTTCGATCATCAAACACGTGTAACTCCGCTATTACGGCACCATTTCGAAAAATTCTCGTGGCTACGTGTTCGTTGTAGACTCGTGCACAACTGCAACAACACAACTAAAGTTCGACCTCTGGGTGGTTTAGGGGCCTTTTAAGTTTGGCACAGAGAAATCGGGAATTATGATTTTTAAGGAAGAGCCGACAGATTACGAGATGTCAATTTAACATCGCCATACCCGTAGTCAAGTAATACAAAAAAACCACGGTGTATACACAAAGGAAAGAATTACTCAAGCACCAACCAAGATAATCTGAAAATAAAGGAGAAGCGCAATGCAGCAATAATGAAACATAGAGCACCTTGGTGCCACTATAAATATGAGGTGGTGCGTGGAATCTGGAAATGAATAATAGTGCCAGCGCTAACTTTCGCCAAATGCCATTCTAGGCTTACAATAAGATATCTTGTCGGTACTGGAAGTTAACCAAAGATCAGTGGGCCGGTTGGCTTTGGGAGCCCACGGTAAAACCACAAATGAGGCAGCGCAAGGTGACATGGGCTGGACTTTGAAAGCAGAAAAACCCAAAGCAAAATTAGTTTTGAAGAATGACTCGGGAACATGGATCAAAATAAATGGGCGGAAAAAGCGCACAAGTATCTGTACATGAAATGCGTGGACACAGAATGGAGGAAGAGGTAAAAAAAGTTGGGAACCATGCCCCGGGTAATCTAAAGTGTAAATAACCAAATACGAGTCATCAGAACGTGAGAGCAACAGAGACAGTGAATTGGATGCAAATAATGCAAACAAAAAAGACCATGGAGATTTACAAGAATGAAGGGTAAGAAATTAGAAGGGAAAATCTGTACGATAACACAAAGGGAAGTGCCTTGCTATTTGAGGCTCGAGCTCATTGCCTAGAGACAAAAACATACCGAAGCAAGTACTCGCAACTAGATGACGAACGTGTATGCTGCAGGCAAAATCCAGACACCACTCAGCACATCCTGATGGAATGTGAAGGGATTCCACCAGTGTGACCCGTAGGTAACGCGCACCTTCTAGAAGCGCTTGGATGTAAAGTGGACCAAAACATCAACCGGTCAACAGTCGAGATAAGCAAGAGACATTTAGAGTGTTGGTGGAAAAAGCAGGGAAGGGATTGATATGACCGGAGAGAGAGAATTTATTTCAAGGAAGGCAGAGAGGTCGGCCTGAGCTAGCATGCTCTAGCCTGCTACTCTGCACAGGGGGAGGGGGGAACGGGGACATAAAGGCTGGATGAGGGGTGATGATGACATAGAAGAAGGATGTACAACGGTAAAGGCAAGTTCAGCATCCTCATGGCTATCAACAAAGTCCAAAAAGGTCATTCAAACGTGTCATCTACCTTCCAGAGCATGGACGGAGTCATGCGAAGAAGCTTGTGTATGGGCTCCTCCTGCGTGAGCAGCACAGGTGCCAAGCAAGGTAATTAAATTATGTAAAGAGCAGCGATCAGCTGCTCCTGTACGGCGAGGACATGCGGCCGGAGTCTGGAGACCACAGAGAATCACGCGCATTGATTCTAGCAGGCGTTTCAGCATTTTTTCAACGCTTTCTTTGTCTTTCTTTTCAGCTCCTTGCTTGCCTATAGGGTCATCAGTTTTACTAGCCTAGATGCGTTACAGGCATAGGTAGCGGTAGAAGGTAGGTAAAGAAGTTTTGTGAAAGAGAAAAAATAATTAAAGAGATGTATACAAAACTTGGCATAGGACAAGGCAAGATGTATGCACTGAAAGATAACAAGGGTAATATCATCAGCAATTTCGATGACATAGTAAAAGCAGCGGAAGAATTCTATACTGACCTATACAGTGCCCAGAGCGGCTAAGCTACGTTCATTCGAAGTAGTGATGAACAGGATACAGAGGCTCCTTCTATAACTAGCGATGAAGTTAGAATGGCCTTGCAAGACATGACCACGGGAAAAGCTCCTGGAGAAGATGGAATAACAGTAGATTTAATCAAAGATGGAGGAGATATCATGCTTGAAAAGCTTGCGGCCCTTTATACGCAATGCCTCACAACTTCAAGTGTACCAGAGAGCTGGAAGAACGCCAACATTCTACTAATCCATAACAAGGGAAACGTTAAAGAATTGAAGAATTTTATGCCCATTAGCTTGCTTTCAGTATTGTATAAAATATTCACCAAAGTAATTTCCAATAGAATCAGGTCAACAGTCGACTCCAGTCAAGCAATAGAACAGGCTGGCTTCAGGAAGGGATATTCTACGATGGATCACATCCATGTCATCAATCAGGTAATCGAGAAATGTGCGGAGTAGAATCAACTTCTCTATATAGCTTTCGTAGATTATGAAAAAGCATTTGATTCAGTTGAGATACCAGCAGTCATAGAGGCACTGCGTAATCAATTAGTCCAGGAGGCATAAGTGAAAATCTTAGCAAACATCTACAAGGATTCCACAGCTACCTTGGTTCTCCACAAGAAAAGTAGAAAATTACCTATCAAGAAAGGGGTCAGTCAAGGAGACACAATCTCTCCAATGCTATTCAGTGCATGCTTAGAAGAAATATTCAAGCTCTTAGACTGAGAAGTCTTAGGAGTGAGGATCAACGGCGAATATCCCTGCAACCTTCGGTGTGCAGATGACATTGGCCTATTCAGCAACAATGGGGACGAATTACAATAAATGATCGAGGACCTTAACCGACAAAGTGTAAGAGTGGGGTTGAACATTATGCAGAAGACAAAGATAATGTTCAATAGCATCGCAAGGGAACAAGAATTCAGGATAGCCAGTCAGCTTCTACAGTCTGTAAAGCAGTACGTTTATCTGGGTCAATTACTCACAGGGGACCCTGATCATGAGAAGAAAATTTACAGAAGAATTAGATTGGGTTGGATTGCACACGGCAGGCATTGCCAAGTCCTGACGGGGAGCTAACCACTGTCGTTGAAAATAAAAGTGTACAATCAATACATTCTACCGGTGCTAACATATGGGGCAGAAACTTGGAGGTTAACAAAGAAGCTCGAGAGAGAGAGAGAGAGAAATAACATTTATTAGCCCCGAAGGAACTAAAGCCCAAGCCCGGGCCTCCTGGTAGGCTCTTGGCGCCTGGCCCAGCACGTTCTAGACGTGTTGCACCAGAAGCAGCCCCCATAGTTTTTCAAACCTTCGTGGGGGAGTGGTCCACTCCTCCCAGCTGCCAGGACGCTGGTTGTGTGGTAATTTGGAAAGTATTGTCTTTTTGAAGATGGCGTTTGCAGGGCACTCCCACAAGATGTGTTTATTTGATGGATAGGCCCCCCACTGTTTACAAGTGGGGGAGCCTGGCTCCCTGTTCATATAATGCGTATAGTGTGGTGCGAGTAATGTGTGTGTTTGTGTTTTTCGTATCATTGAGGCGTCCTCTCTCGAATGCGTATAGGATGGTGTGTTGAGCATTGTTGATGCTTCCCTGCGAGACTTCAAAATATGTATCCTTTCTTTCCGCTGCATCTTCTACTCTTTTCTGGGGTTGTAAGTGTCTTCAACAGGCCAAAGGATAGGAGGTCCCGGATTTTGTGCGCGGGTGAGCTGCTGTGCTCTTACATTTCCTCGCAATCCTTCATGGCCTGGAACCCATTGTATACGTATGCGTAGAAGGGGGTGAGCATGTATGTACATTTGGAGCTTGAGAACAAGTTAAGGACCGCACAAGGAGCGATGAAACGAAAAATGTTAGGCCTATAATGTTAAGAAACAGGAAGAGAGCGGTGTGCATCTGATAGCAAACGGGGATAGCCGACGTTCTAATTGACATTAAGATTTTAAAAAATGGAGCTGGGCAGGCCATGTAGTGTGTAGGATAGATTCCCCGTCGACCATTACGAGTTACAGAATGGATACCAAGAGAAGGGAAGCGCAGAAAACTAGGTAGGGTGATGAAGTTAGGAAATTTGCAGGCGCAAGTTGGAATCAGCTAGCGCAACATAGGGGTAATTCGAGATCGCAGGGCGAGGCCTACGTCCTGCAGTGGACATAAATACAGGCTGATCATGATGATGACAAAAATGCGAGAATGAGAAGAACGTACAGCCATAACCTCCTCGATAAACTCTGTGCCTGTCAAGACGCCGAGACAACAACTGGGAGGTGCCGTCGGCAGAGTTGCAAACTGCCGCCACTGATTTCACTGAGGGCGCCACCGACGTAGAGTGCCGCCGCGACTTCCGTCTGCGCAGCGCCCGCGACGCCGGCTGTTTTTAAGTGCTGCGAAGGTTTAACAACGATGCACTGCGTGACCAGAGTCTCGAATGCACTCTGTGAAGGTTCGAGCGCGCTTGCAGCAACTGTAGAGTCAAAGCAGATTGCGCTTTGCATGTAGCAGAAAAAAACACGCAAGTTTATTTACTGCTGCTCTAGCGCTTGTTGTTAATACGCCAGTGGTTACTGTAGTAAAGCGCAGAAAATAGTGAAGTCGGCAAGCGTTCTTACAGATATATCTTGCCAAGAACTGCTTGCGAGGCTGCTCTATTTGAGCTGGAATATTCTTATAGTGAGCCGTTCTTCCGGCGTCGACGCACGTTATGGTGCATCCAGACGAAGGACCGAATCCGGATTTGTAGCGGACACGGACGACTATGCCACGGACCGTCCGGCTATAAGCGCATCCACACGGCGGACGAGGCCCTAGTAAAACCCCTATATATAAAAAGTAGCGTCACGCTTTGAAGAATGCCGCCTCCTACTCGCACACCCTGTCCGAGGCCGACGCCACGTCGGTATTGGCCTAAACGCATCACGTGGACTATCGCGCCGCCGTGCGCTGGCTGCGTTTGTTTACGATCACGCTCCATCGCCATTTTCGCCCGAGAAGCGTCTACCGACTGGCGAGGAGCACAACGATAGCGGCGAACACAGTCGGCGATCGTCGAATCTGATCAGCGGCGAATGATGAACAAGTGCACGTGTTTCAAGCGGTGTAGGCGGCGCAACGGTCGAAAAAGGAGCGCGGAAGAGACGAGAAACGAGGAGGAAGGAAGGCGGAGGAGAAGAGTGTCGCTACTTTTTATATATAGGGGTTTTTAGCCCTAGCAGAAGACAGCGCCACCGAGCCAGAGCTCTTCACCGCAGCCTCTGCGCTGGCTAGCAGCCGACTGGTTTGAGAGTATTCGACAAAATGGAGGCCAGCAGAAAGCGACTTTTGGCCGCGATGGCTGTTGTTCTGTCGGAGATTGACGAGGACTTTGATTTGTTTCCACGAAAAAAGGAGTTGTTGGCGGAAAGACTGGATGGGAAGGAAAGAGTTGGGGCTCCAACACCTGCTCTACGAAGAGCTTTCGGAAATAATCTCGGAATAACTGTGGAACCACCCGACATAGAAAGAGCTCATCGCCTCGGTCGTCATTCAGTTGGTAAAAAACGTCCGATAATCGTGAAATTCACGCGTTCGAAAACCAAAGACGCAATTCTATCAAATGGCCGTAAACTAACGAATACTGACTTTGGCATTGGCGAGGACTTCTCTCACCCCGTTCGACACGCGCGGAAACTACCAGTTGCTTTTGCGAAACGTAGATCTGCAAAGTTTTCCTTACGATTCAAAACCCTGCACATCGGCACGAAACGTTACGTTTTCGATACCTCATCCAACACCGTTAAAGAAATCGCATAGCAATCGGTCCGTCATCATGCTACAACAAAACGCCAACGCACATCCCCTTCCAATCTTCTGTCGTTTTCCGTGATATTCACTAACATCCGCAGTTTCCTTCCAAAGCGTGAACTCATATCGAACATAACTTCATCGTCCAGGAGCAACATACTGATACTAACTGAAACCTGGTTGAACGATAACATTTTAGATGCTGAAATTCTATCTGATTTGCCCGAATTCCACGTGTACCGTAACGACCGAAGAGGGTCGCGGGGGGGCGGTGTTGTCGCAATTCACCGAGGTATACCATGCTCTGTTGTATGCGTCACATCCGACATTGAATCATTATGGCTGATCTGTCACACTCCCTCCGTAACAGTGCTTCTTGGCGTCTCCTACAGACCACCCCAGACTAATCCAGACTACTGTCGACATCTGAACAATTGCCTAAAGCAACTTGTTACCACTTACCCAAATGCACACATTCTCCTTTTCGATGACTTTAATTATCCGGACATTGATTGGCAGAATCTAGGTACTTCCTCATTAACATGTCATTTAGAAGCCAAAAACTTCATTGATGTATGTTTAAACTTTAACCTCAGTCAATTGGTCTCAGAACCAACTCGCATTACGCAAGAAACAGCCAACATCCTAGACCTAATACTAACTAATACCCCTGAGAACCTATCATCCATCAGTTACCTCCCGGAAATAAGCGACCATAAAATCATACATGCTATATTTTCATTTAATTCCGCCCCAAATCACACATCCGCGAAAACAATATGTCTTTACGATAAGGGGAACTATAATGCAATAACGGAAGATCTTAACACCTTTTTTTCCGAGTACAAATCCCTGTTTAACACTCGCACGATTCATGAAAACTGGTCGATATTCAAAAATAAGTTAAATCTGCTCACTAACACGTTTATCCCAAGAGTCACCTTTTATACTAATCACAATAAGCCATGGGTTACTTCACATCTAAAACGACTAGAAAACAAAAAGAAACGCTTGTTTCGTTCATCTAAACGCAACGGTACTCAGACCGGTTGGGAAAAATACCTCGAAGCTGAAAAATCGTACTTACTTGCGATCCAGAACGCTAAGCACTCATTTTATCACAATAACCTACCAAAGCTACTAATCAGCAATCCCAGACAATTTTGGAAAGTTTTAAATCCTAGACACATTCATGATATTACACTTACTAATGACTCTCACGAATCTGTCACTGACCATGACTGTGGGGAAATATTTAATTCTGCATTTGCATCTGTGTTTACTAAAGAACTTGACGCGCCTTTACAGTTACCATCAGTTAAGATAGAAGCAGTTATGCCAGCTATCACATTTTTCAAGGAAGGCATTGCATCCATAATTGATAACATGAAACTTTCTTCATCAGCTGGTTTGGACTCGATTAATTCAAAACTCCTGAAAAACGTTTCATCAATTTGTGCCGCATATTGATCCTTAATCTTTTCACAGTCACTCTCCTCAGGAATCATTCCAGATGACTGGAAAATGGGGAAGGTCGTTCCCGTTTTTAAATTAGGTAACAGAGACTCACCCCTGAAATACCGCCCCATTTCATTAACTAGTGTGCCCTGCAAAATCATGGAACACGTCATCTACTCTCACATTATAAGTTTCTTGGACTCATGCCATTTTTTCCATCCTTCCCAACACGGGTTTCGTAAAGGCCTCTCCTGCGAAACACAGTTAGCGCTCTTCCTTCACGACCTACACACTAATCTTGACCGTAACATGCAGACTGATGTCATCTTTCTAGACTTTGCGAAAGCGTTTGACAAAGTTGCTCTCCGCCGTCTTTTACTAAAGCTTTCACAACTGAACCTACATCCTAACATTCTTCAGTGGATTGAACAGTTTCTAACTAATCGTTCTCAGTCAGTCTTTGTTAATGGTCACCTGTCTAACACTCTCCCAGTCACTTCAGGCGTTCCGCAAGGATCAGTACTCGGCCACTTCTATTCCTAATATATATTAACGATTTACCCCAGCATGTTTCCTGCAGCATTCGAATGTTCGCCGACGACTGCGTCATTTACCACACCATCAGTAACGTTCATGATCAATTTGATCTTCAGGCAAATCTTAACAACGTACTGAATTGGTGTAACAACTGGCTAATGTCCCTCAACCCTACTAAATGCAAACTCGTCTCCTTCTCGCGTCGCCACAGTCCACATCGTTTCCAATATTCTATCGCTAACACCCCAATTGAATTAGTACCATCATATAAATATCTAGGATTAACCTTGTCTTACGATTTATCATGGCGAACCCATATTGGTAACATCATTTCAGCATCGAATAAGACACTCGGTTTTCTCAAGCGCCATCTCCGTCTTGCCCCCCCCCCCCCATGTAAAATTATTACCATATAAATCACTTATTAGACCAAAATTAGAATATTCATCTGTCATATGGAGCCCGCCCCACGCGTATTTAATCAATGCATTAGAAGCCGTCCAAAATCGTGCCGCCAGATTCATTCACTCTTGCTACTCATACGACGTCAGCGTTTCATCCCTGAAAGCGAAATCCAGCCTACCACCCCTTTGTTTTCGTCGACGCATTGCAAGTCTCGTCCTTTATCATAAATTCTTTCATTCTTCTTTGAATCAGCCACCTTATATAAGAGCCGCAACACGCATATCTCACCGCACCAGTCATCCACTTCAGGTTACTCGCCCACCATCGCGCACTACTACTTTTGCTGCCTCATTCTTTTTTCGAGCACCTACAGACTGGAACGGCCTGCCCCGGGACATCGTCACCATTGATTCATCATCTACTTTTCAAGACTGTATTAGTGATCACCTACAATACTAAAACTGCTTGTTTGTTAATATAAATAAAATCCCACCCCTTATGTAATGCCCCCCAAAAAGGGGCCTTTAAGGAATAAAACTGAAAAAAAAAGCTCCTCACTCTAAAAACAGTTGCACCTTTTGGGGTGTATTTTTGCCACAGAACAATAATCGTCATCCAACTTGCGTGGCTTTCCGTTCTTTAACGCTGTGCGCCCGGCACTTCTTGGTCACGAACGACAAGAGCGTTATCAGCGTGACACAGCGTTCTCGACAGGAAAGTAGCAAGTGCAGAGTTTTCAATATAGGAAACGCAAGCAAGACAGATGACGATTATTGTTGTGTGGCAAAAATGCACCCCAAAGGGTGCAACTGTTTTTAGAGTGCTGAAGACTGACCTCGACGGAATACCGGAGGCCACTTCGTGTAAGCAGAGAGCAGTTTATGCAACTGCTGTCGCGCGTGGGGCCCCGCATACGACGGGAGGATACCGTTATGCGCCGTTCTATATCGGCGGAAACACGGCTGCAGGCCACACTACGGTACATTGCTTCGGGTAAGTGTCACACGTTTCCAAGTTATTACGAAGAGCGCCGTGGTAAATGTATATCGGTTGAAAACTGAGCTTGGTGCTGATCGAAGGCCGCTACACAAGTGTCTTCAAGCGCGCTCGTGTGGTAGCGTACAAGCTCAATCACACCCGAAATATCCAATGAAGATCTAGATGGTTCGCGTGGAAGGGGTACCATGAGTGCCCACAAGTTTTGTATGGCTGTGCTGTCGGCACCGACCTTCTGCACAAACCTTCATGAGATAAATTGGTCTGTTTACACTTAACTGCATCACTAAGTGCGAATGGTTTTCGCTGATACTGTATTCATTTACTGCTCGGAAACAACCAGATATCAGATGTATTTGTACACGTGCTACTTTTTTGTAGTCTGCTAGCGAGCAGTTGACTGAGATTTTTTTTTTTCCATTGCAGGAGAGAGTCACTATTCCCTGAGCCGACAGTTTAGGCTCGGTCATTCAAATGTGAATGACATTATACACGAAACATGCGCTGTTATTTACGAGGAAGCCACTCTACAAGAAGACCCCGCACGGAGGAGGAATGTCACAACTTGCCGAACTGCATTGGGGCCACGGATTGCATGTGCTCATAAAGAAGCCACCACATTCGGGAACTATTTACAGGAACTACAAGTAAAGCTTCAGTATAATCCTCTTCGCTGTCGTCGACGCAAATTACCGGTTTTTGTATACTTATGTCGGTTCACCAGGCTCCGAAGGAGACGCTGCGGTCTGACAAACGACACCCCTACAGAAAGACGTAGAAAACAGAAGGGCATGCCTGCCAGAACTTGTGAAGGTCTCCAGTTCACCTGATATGCTCCTTCCACCTGTGTTCGTAGCAGATGACGCATTTCCGATGGGACTAAGTTTAATGAAACCTTTTGGGGCCGCAAATCTTACAGAAGGCAAGAAGATCTTTAATTACAGGTAAGATGCATATTGCACATGATGCAGCAGATATCAGATGAAAGCTTCAACTGTAACAATGCATTTTCGCATCTACTAAAGTCTCCAAAGTTGCTTAGTTCGTACTGCGCATGCTAAATTCTGTGTTGGGATGTGCCAATGTTAGCATAAAGCAACTCCAATGTTTCATTTCATTACATGCAAGCTCTTACGATGTAAGCAACCTATTATTGCCTAAATTAGTGGCTACAAATATTCAGTGAAGCCTTAATTTCTAGTGAAGCTTTAGTGAAGCCTAAGTCGTTAGTTGGGCTTTGTGTTAGGCAGGTGGTGTAACATATTTATAATAATTTTTCTGCCATGAAATTCATGATCTCGATTAACCTCTTTACTTTTCAGCTTGTCAAGGGCTCGCTGAGTCGTCGAAAACGCTTTCGGGATATTGGCGAACCACTTCCGGTGTTTGCCCACAGTCATAAATGCATCTCCAACTGCCATCGTCAATGCGGCATGTGTTCTGCACAACTTTCTGGGCAACGATGTCATCAGTGCGCCAGACTTAAATGTCGAAACAAACCCTGCTGCGTCACTCCTGTCCTGCCAAGCAGCGTCGCGTGGCAGAATTGGTGCTGTTGGTGCTGCAGTGCGTGATAAGCTGTGTTCGTTCTTCAATTACATGGGGGCCGTGCCGTGGCAGCGACAGTTTGCCCACTTGGTTGTGAGCATCTACAGAATCATTCATTTATTGTACACAAGGTACAAGTATTTGCTTAAAGGCTCGGCGTAGCGTTTCAGGAAGCAGTTCAGGATTCCGTCTGGACCATTGCAATTTTTGTCGTCTAAATTTAGTAGTAGTGAAAGAACGCCTGCTTCGGTTACGACTGGTGCGCTCAGCGCCTCGTTTTGCTTCATATTATCGGGCCTGTAAGCATGCGTAATACCTCATTCCTCGGAAGTGAATACAAGCGCCAACACGGAAATGGATAGAACATTTTATTTTTCCTGTATTTTATTAAACTAGCATTTGTCTTTCCATCACCTGCAGCATTTCGACTTGGCATAACAGCTGCCTT
Source organism: Dermacentor silvarum (assembly GCF_013339745.2). Lineage (NCBI taxonomy): Eukaryota > Metazoa > Arthropoda > Arachnida > Ixodida > Ixodidae > Dermacentor > Dermacentor silvarum. Next base: position 389,579,252 of record NC_051154.1, on the reverse strand, counting down.
GCTTTCGGTATCGCCCGCATAGTCGCAGCGACAAGCTTTCCGAAGTGTTCACAGGCATCGTCAGTCATCGCAGGTTTTATGGCTGCATGTTTGTGGCTATTGTCTCGAGCACATTTTGCCGCTGCGACCACATGTCCTCACGCGGGTTACGATTTCGCCGTCTTTTTCTGGATGGTGCTTCGCTTAAAGATGTACTTGGTGCTGCGGAGAGGTCGTGATGTCCCAGGTGTGGAGGCGGTCTGGTGTCAGTTGGGCCAGAGCCACGTTGGCGCAGTGTACAGACCCAAGCCGAAGTATCGTATCTTGAGTGTACATGCATGAACACATGGTGGGGAACGCCATAATAATGGGAGGGGACTTCCCAGATAGTAACTGGAGCTCTCTGAGCCCAACCAATGTAACAAACAATATCTTGCTGAGTTTTCTGTTTACCTTCAACTTGACCCAAATTGTTTCCCAGCCTACCCGTGTACAGGGCGCTTCAAGCTCTATCTTAGACCTTATCTTCATGAGCGATTTTTTTTTACAGAAAAAAAAGTAACGTCGATATTCTTGAAGGATTATCTGATCATTACATGGTTCTTTGCACGCTAACTATTCCATATCAAATCCGCCATAGTTGTACTAGAAAGCGCGTGTACGCATTCAATAAAGCAGACGATGACGCTAGTATGACCTACCTAGCCCACGAGTACTATAACTTCCACGAGCTAGTCACTGAGGGAGCGGCTGGCATTGATGAAATTTGGTTGCTGTTCAAGGCACATGTTATGCATTGCTTGAAGCAATTTGTCCCAAAAATACAAAAGAACACTAATAAGCAGAACCCATGGATAACACGCGATATAATTCCTTTAAAACGCGGAATAAAAAGGTTGAGGAAATCTAACAAATTCTGCCCAGTCTCAGACTTCTGCCAAAAAATAAACTCGTTAAGGAGACTATTAAAAAAACAAAAGCAGGAAAACAGCGCTTCTGCAGTACAACGCTTAGCAATTTTATCAAAGAATCACCCCAAAAATTCTGGCGTTACGTCATGCACAAAGATAACCCTCCAACACCGTTGTCACCGACCGAAGAAAAGAAACAAGCAGACGCGTTTAACGCATTCTTCCATTCTGTATTTGCCCCTGACAATGGTATTACGCATGCTTACAGGGCCGATAATATGAAGCAAAACGAGGCGCTGAGCGCACCAGTCGTAACCGAAGCAGGCGTTCTTTCACTACTACTAAATTTAGACGACAAAAATTGCAATGGTCCAGACGGAATCCTGAACTGCTTCCTGAAACGCTACGCCGAGCCTTTAAGCAAATACTTGTACTTTGTGTACAATAAATGAATCTCTGAACAATGCCTTCCAGCAGAATGGAAGATTGCAAAAATAGTGCCAGTCCATAAATCAGGTGATACCTCTTGTCAATCAAATTATAGGCCTATTTCTCTCACATATACTTGCTGTAAAATCTTGGAACATATTATCTTAAAATCCGTTACAGAGTTCGTTGAGGCAAATAATATTCTCCATTCCTACCAACATGGCTTCAGGGCTGGTCTGTCTACAGTTACCCAACTTGTTGGGATTCTACATGATTTCGTCAAAGCAATTAACGACCAAATACAACTATATGTAATTTACCTTTACTTCTCTAAGGCCTTTGACTGTGTTTACCATGCTAAACTGCTTCTAAAGCTTAAATTTATAGTAGGAGATGGGCCACTTTTTCGTTGGATTAGCTGTTATCTGATCGCCGCCAGTTTGTTCAGTTCATCGCCCACACTTCTGAAGTTATGCCATTCGTTTCTGGTGTACCCCAGGGTTCCGTTCTGGCCCCTATCCTGTTCCTTCTGTTCATAAACGACATAACTAGTCAGGTTGAATCCAAGATTCGGTTATTTGCAGATGAATGCGTCTTGTATAGAGAAGTATTAAGCCGACAAGATCAAATTAGTCTTAACAAGTATTTTGCTTTGATAGCCTAATGGTGTGAGAACTGGCAAATGGCCATCAACTTTGATAAAACAGTTTCAATGTCGGTAACAAAAAAAGAAATCCAAACTTAGTTTTCCGTACGGCTATGATAGTATCATCCTTAACACTGTCACTCAGTATAAATACTTGGGCGTCGTCATATCATATCTAGGATAGTCGGCTCATGTAGAGCACGTGCCAAGCAAAGCGATGCGAAAGCTAGTATTTCTAAAGCGGGCTTTGCGATACTCTACGAAGGAAGCCAAGCTCTTGGCCCATGTGACGTTCATACGTCCTATCTTAGAATATGCGAACGTGACGTGGTTTCCGTTCGCACAAAATCAAATAGCTACGCTTGAGGCTGTGCAGCGAAAAGCGGCGCGTTTTATCTAACAGATCTACGCAAATGCTGTCCGAGATCGGCCTTCATACACTAACCAGTCGTGCGATGCTGCACCGACTCAAATTTTTGTATCGCTTCCTGCACAATAAGGTTAAAGTGGATCCTGACACCTACCTTTCATACAACACGTCTAGAGAAACCCGTCATAAGCATCACCTTACACTCCAAGAATATTTCTGCGCTAACAATAGATTTATTTATTCGTTCTTCCCCCGAGCTGTTCGTGACTGGAATGCTTTAGCACCGACGGTGGTCGCACAGCCTACCGTTGAAAATTTGTTGAACTTGCTGGCCAAACTGTGCTGTCAGCAATGCGTAAGTGACTCTATCACTATTGTATTTATCATTGTTTTACTTACCAGGTAAATTGGAAATCTGGGATGTGATATTGTCGATGATGTTATCAATTTTATATCTCATGTGCTTGTCTTTTTCTTTTGCAGTACATAGTATGTAACTGAAATAAGTTGATTATGCGTTGTCATTTCGCCCTACTCACTGCTGTTATCATGGGTTCATTACCTTTACCACATTCTATGTAGTTACCCAATTGTATACTTATGTGAATGCCTGTTCCACAATGTATACAAACCCTTCCAACCCACTCCTGTAAAAGTCCCTGATGGGATTTACAGTATCACGAAATGAATAAATAAATAAATAAATAAATAAATTCTCTCTCTCCGTGGTGCAGCCTTCATTATCTGGGGCAGCGTCATCAAGTGTGGCAGTCTCATCCACCGAGGCAGCCTCGTCCACTGCAGTCGCCTCTGGTGTCTGAGCCCCCGCAGGGGCGTCTGCCCAAGCAGGCGTTTGGTGGGTTGCGACACCACGGACCCGAGCACACGGGGGTTGGACCCTCCCACGTGTAGCCGTGCGTGGCTTAGCCGTGTCTGGGGAAAGGGGGATCCTGGAGGTTGAGCCGATGCCGGGTGTTCGGACCTTTAAGGCCCCCCGGCGGAGGCAACACACCTCTTCGGCCTCTGCTTCACATAGACGGCACCCCCGGGCTGACCCACCCGGGGGAAATCGGTAGTCGCCTTTTCCTGTCCTTCTCTTCAATCTTGGTCTTTCTCTCTCACTTTCAATCTATCCTGTCTTCTTTTCTCTTCCATTTACTTCCAGCATTCCTGGCGGCGAGGGTTAACCTTGTGTGTTATAACCACCCTTGGTTATACGTATTTGGTTATAGCGGGTACGTACAGCTGGCGTTTGTGGGACTTGTGTTTACAGGTCCTACATCGTCCCCTTGTTGGGCTCCATGGTGGGTGGCTGGCGTTCCTGCCGAAAAATTATTATTTTTGATGGCTTTTTCTTTCCCTGCATTACCTGATCGCCCCCTTAAGCGGGGGCGCACCGAAGATGTATTCAAATTTTTTGGCCGGCAAACTGAAAATTTCCCTCGATTCCACGTAATCCATTGTGAAAAACCCGAAAAGGCGGTGAGAACGATCTCACCTTTTCTTGTTTCAAAATGCCTGACAGAGACAATAGGGGCCGGCTACAAAGCTACTAAATTGGCTAGCGGCGACCTTCTTCTTGAACTCCGAGATATCAAACAACATGAGAAACTGCAGAACCTCGTATCAATTGGAGACTTTCTTGTCACTGTGACCCCACACCGCACTATGAACACCAGTCGTGGTGTTGTTTCGGATGATGATTTGATGGAGCTAAGTGAGGCAGAACTATTAGAGGGATGGAGTGACCAAAATGTGATCAATGTCAGAAGAATCAAGATGAGGCGTGACGGAAAAGAAATTCTGACCAAGCATCTCATTCTAACCTTCGGCTCAAGTGTACTGCCCGAGACTATCGAGGCAGGCTACATAAAGCTCAGAGTCAGGCCGTATATCCCTAATCCCCTGCGATGTTTCAAATGCCAGAGGTTTGGCCATAGCTCACAGAGCTGTCGAGGTCGAACTACTTGTGCCAAATGCAGTGCTTCTGAACACACATCTGAGTCGTGCAACAATACTCCACATTGTGTAAACTGTGATGGCGAGCATGCCGCATACTCGCGGTCCTGCCCATCCTGGAAAAAAGAAAAAGAAATTGTCACGATTAAAGTCAAACAAAACATTTCGTTTAAAGAGGCACGAAGGCAGGTGTCCTACCTCCCAAAAACCAGCTTTGCCGATGTGACGCGTCAGGGGGCAGCGTCGCAGCGGCTTCCGGCTGCCGTCCGGCCCACACGTAGTGAGCCGGCGGTGAAGCCATCTGCCCCCTCGGCGGCTGCAGCTAGCACTGCTCCGCCATCCCAGAAGGGGCCATCGACCTCCGGGCTGGTGGCCTCCAAGGTCTCGTCCCTCGAGACGAGGCCTTCACCGCGAACAAACCGTTCTCAAGAGCGGGTGTCCAGCGCTCCGCAAGAGCCGATGGACACATCTTCCAGCCAGACGGCGCAGCCAGCGCCAAAGGAGCGGCGAGAATCCCTCGACCGCTCCAAAAAAGAAAAAGCCCGCATCACAGGGCCCGACAAGGGCTCTGTAAGTTAAGTTAGTGTTTTCACACGAGACACACAGCACAAACATTGTCTGCAACATGAACACACAGATACTACAGTGGAACGTCAGAGGATTACTTCGTAACCTCGACGACATCACAGAACTCATACATAAATTTAATCCGAAGGTGCTGTGTGTCCAAGAAACACACTTAAAGCCTAACCAGTCCAACTTTCTGAAGCAATGTGCCATTTTTCGTAAAGATCGTGACAACGCTTCTGCCTCGTCCGGAGGTGTAGCCATAGTTGTAAATAAGTCTATTGCCTGCCAACAGTTTGCCCTACACACGCCTCTCGAGGCTGTATCCGTGCGAGCAATTTTATTCAACAAGCTTATAACCATTTGCTCCATTTACATACCACCCAACCATCACCTGAGTAAAACGGAATTTTACAGCCTCATCGACCAGCTCCCAGAACCATACATTATCACTGGTGATTTTAATGCTCATCATACTCTTTGGGGAGACTCGCGATGCGACGCGAGAGGTCGGCTCATCGAAAACTTCCTTGTTAACTCCGGTGCGTGCCTGTTCAATAAGAAGGAACCAACATATTACAATATCCATCATAGTTCATATTCATCAATAGACCTGTCAATTGGCTCTGCCTCACTTTTCCCTGATTTAGATTGGCATGTAATTAAAAACCCATTCGGAAGTGATCATTTCCCAGTAACCCTAAACTTAGTAACCGAACATGACTCTCTTCCCCATGTCCCTCGCTGGAAACTGGCCTCAGCTAACTGGGAATGCTTTAGGGAATCCACGTACTTATCACAAGATTTTATAAATAATTTTACTATAGATCATGCCGTATCATATTTTACTGCTTTTATCATTGACGCCGCTGAGAAGTTCATTCCTCAAACAAGTGGCACTTCATTCAAAAGACGGGTCCCCTGGTGGAATAACGATTGTAGACAGGCACGAAGGAAACAAAATAAAGCTTGGGGCAAACTACGTGAATGTCCTACGGCTGAAAACCTAACAGAATTTAAACATGTTAAGTCCCAGGGAAGAAGGACGCGAAGACAGGCTAAGAGGGCAAGTTGGGAGAGGTTTCTCTCAGGTATCAATTCGTATACTCAAGAGGCAAAAGTATGGGACAGGCTAATGAGGCTAAAGGGAAAAGAAATCCATCCGTTGCCGCTAGTGAACGACGAAGCGAACAGCTTGGAAGGCCAAGCTGACGCTCTTGGCGAACACTTCGAGCGCGTGTCCAGTTCGAATAATTATTCTGACGCATTCCTTAAGCACAAACAAATCGCAGAACGCAAGGCTATTGACCGTAAATGCAGACAGAATGAACCCTACAACATGCCATTTAACATCGCCGAATTGAGAGCCTCCTTGACTGCCTGTCGGAGCTCTGCACCTGGACCCGACAGGATCATGTACGACATGATTAAACACATTCACAGTGATACTCAAATAACGCTACTCGCACTTTTCAATGCTATATGGGCTGCCGGATACCTACCTACTGCATGGAAAGAATCCCTTGTCGTTCCGATTTTAAAACAAGGTAAAGACCCCACATTAGTAACAAGTTACCGCCCAATAGCCCTCACAAGTTGTATCTGCAAACTCTTTGAAAAAATGATAAACCGTCGCCTTTTACACTTCCTTGAGTCAAACAAAATTCTTGATCCATATCAGTGCGGCTTCAGAGAAGGACGGTCTACAACCGACCATCTCGTGCGCATCGAAGCAAACATTCGTGATGCTTTCATACATAAACAATACTTCTTATCCGTGTTCCTCGATATGGAAAAGGCGTACGATACGACCTGGCGTTACGGAATCCTACGCGATCTGTCGGCAGTGGGCATCCGCGGTAATATGTTAACCATTATTGAAAGCTACCTACACAACCGCACATTCCGGGTTAAAATAGGTAATGCACTGTCGCGTCCATTTATACAGGAAACAGGTGTACCCCAGGGAGGCGTGCTCAGCTGCACACTGTTTATCGTGAAGATGAACACACTTCGTGCCTCATTACCACCGGCTATTTTTTATTCTGTCTACGTGGACGATATACAAATGGGCTTCAAGTCCTGTAACCTGACCGTGTGCGAGAGACAGGTACAGCAGGGGTTGAACAAAGTGTCTAAGTGGGCAGACGAAAACGGTTTCAAAGTTAACCCCCACAAAAGTTCCTGTGTTCTTTTCACAAGAAAGAGAGGCCTGATTCCAGATCCTTGTGTAGGACTGTGTGGACAGCAAATACCTGTGAACAAAGACCACAAGTTTTTAGGCATTATACTTGACTCTAAGCTAACTTTCATCCCATACATCAAATATCTCAAAGCAAAATGCCTAAAAACAATGAACCTAATGAAGATTATATCTCACACAACATGGGGCAGCGACAGGAAGTGTCTATTGAACCTTTATAAGAGTCTGATTCGTTCACGACTAGATTATGGGGCTGTAGTATATCACTCTGCCGCCCCAAGCGCACTAAAGATGCTAGATCCCGTTCACCATCTAGGTATCCGACTGGCCACAGGCGCTTTCAGAACAAGCCCTATTGAAAGCTTATATGTAGAATCGAATGAATGGTCACTCCATCTGCAGAGATCATACACCAGTTTCACATATTTCCTCAAAGTACACTCTAATCATGAACATCCGTGTTCTAAGACCGTTAACGATTTGACGTGTACTACACTTTTTCATAATCGACCCTCTGTGAGACGGCCTTTTTCACTGCGTGTGAGGGAGCTTAGCGTTGAAATGGATGTCCCACTCCTCGAACATCGCATAATGCCTCCAGCTAAACTGCCACCTCCTTGGGAGTGGCAGGTGATAGAATGCGATATATCTTTTGTAAAAGTTACAAAGTACGCAGCAGACCTCGAAATTGGAATGCATTTCCGTGAACTCCAATCTAAGTATTCGTGTGCTGAATTCTACACTGACGCATCAAAGTCGCACGCTGGCGTATCTTACGCGGCAATTGGTCCCTCTTTCTCTGAATCGGACGTATTGAACCCTTATACAAGCATCTTTACTGCAGAAGCCTATGCGGTGCTGTCTGCGGTTAAACACATTAAGAAGTTAAAACCACAGAATGCAATAATATTTACGGACTCCTTAAGTGTCGTAAAGGCACTAATGTCTATAAGAATACACAAAAATCCTGTTTTTATTGAGCTTTACACATACCTGTGCAATATTTATTCATCTGGTAGACATGTGACAATATGCTGGGTTCCTGGCCATAGAGGCATTGAGGGTAATGAACTGGCAGACAAAGTGGCCACATCAGTTACATCTCAAGCAATTAATCTTACCGCTGCTATTCCTGCCATAGACCTCAAGCCTTTTTTGCGAGCGAAACTGCGAAACCACTGGCAACGCTTGTGGGACGCCGCAACAAATAATAAGCTCCACTTGATTAAACCACAGCTAGGCTTCTGGCCCTGTACAACAAAAACACGACGAACTGATGTCCTATTCTGTCGTCTCAGAATAGGACACACATATGGTACTCACAATTTTCTGTTGACTGGTAACGAGCCTCCAACCTGTGGTCGATGTGGTGAGAGGCTGAGCGTCCTCCATGTCCTCCTGGAGTGTCGGGAAGCCGAAACAGAGAGAAGGAAACATTTTCCTCTTGCATACAGCTATTGTGTCCCGCTCCATCCGTCCATGTTTCTTGGTAAAGAACCACTTTTTACAACCAAAGCAGTCCTCGCATTCTTGAACGATGTTATCCTACATGTCATAAGCCCAATAAATTCGTAGCGCATCCTCTCGCCAGAGGATGCCGCTGTGACAGTAGTTCAGTATAGCACCTGCCTCCAGGCCCTTGTGGTTCAAGGGCTCTGTTTAGGCAGTAGTGCTTTTGCCAATTACAACATGTGAAATAACTTGAATATCTTCACTCTTTTTTCAATGCATTCTTCACTTTCATAGTAAACGTCATTGATCATTGTCATAACCTTATTACATGTAGATTTTACGCTCTTTACAGCGACTATTTTTAGGCCCCTTTACAGCCATGCTTCATCTAACGTTTTATCCACGCCTGATAATTCACTATTCATGTACCACTGACACGCCATTATCATCGCCTTGGCGCTCTTTGGCCACATCTGGCCCTTGCGCCAATAAACCCTACTAATCATCATCATCTGGTGTCTGAGCAGCGTCATGTGACACAGGAGGCTGCAACAAAGGGGTTGTGACTCAAATAAATTGTAAAAGAACGAAACTTCTTGCCTGCAGCAAAAATAGACCAGCAATTTACTGCAATTACATTAACGCTTGACAGGATCAAATTCGCTCTCATAACGCGTTATATTGGATGCATCCGAATACGGCTACAAAACGTGCTGCATTACTGAACTCAATTGAATTGCCCTTCTGAGCATCTTGAAATGAAATTAATTATTTCAAGAGCTTAGTAACTCGTTGCCTTTTCAAACATACCATTTCTGGCTCAGCCACCTACTGCTGAGCTTGGCCCATTACTGAGCAGCGCACTTTAACTTTCACGGCATCCAGAAATTTCAATGCCTTGAAGAATTTCCATTTGCCTCCGTAGACGTCGCTGGCAGGTTGGCCGCTCTTAGTTTGCTCCATCTTTTTTCGCTCCAGCCGGTATGTCCTCCTCTTGTTGTCAAAGACCCTCTTGAGTGCCTCTGCGAGAAATTCGGCTAATCGGGAACACTCACGTGGCGGCATGCATAAGTCACGGCATACGAAAGCCTGGCACGAGCGAATTTTAAGATCCAGGAGATGAGGCCTGGTCCCTACCACGACCCCTACTGCTCCCCTAGGAAAATCAATGATGTTACTTTAAGGGTAGAGTGCCGTAAGGCCCGAGAAAAGTAAAATCCGGCATGACTAATATCAACACGAGCGCCACAAGCGCGATGAAGTCTGTCCGACGTAACTCTCCCGTGCAAGGAGAATTATGTAACGCCAACGAGGAATGTAACCTGAATGCTCTCTTGTTGCTGTTCTTATTGAATCATTTCTTACAGCCTGGGCATCTATATTGTAGCGATGCTTTTACCTATGTTGCCTTATCGTACTTTTCACACTTCGTAAGTGGTCAAAGTGACCGTCCACCCACGGGTGACCGGTGCATGAATAGAACGGTTTATAATAGAGCAAAAACACCGCTGCAAAGTAAAGCCCCTGCATTGTTTACAAGGTCAATCGCGGAAGAGGCAACGTACTGTCTCACGTTACTGTAATACCGTAGCGCTTTTTCAGGCACTGGAATATGCTAAAGCACTTACCGACGCTGTATGACCCGTAGGTTGGCCAATTCTCCGTCATCTGTTCGGCGATCTGCTCCCAGAGCGATTGTTTTCTTAAGGTGTCTGCATAATCTGCACGGCTGAGGTCCCGCAAAGTTGGAAACTCTTCCACTATGTGGATGAAATAAAATGCGGCGTCATCGCACAAATTCATTGTTCAATGGAAGTGAACGACACAGGAGCCATGAAGCACTGAAACCAGGTGCCAGCAAACAAGGCACTGATGCTGACTGCAATGAGGCTGTCCTCGAGCCGGAGAGAAGTGTACTGGTTGCCAGATACTGCGTGTTTATAAGTTAAAGCTGCGGCTTTACCCCGCCAGACTCCGGATGTGAAAATCGGGTTCGCTTTATCCGTCCGCGCGCCTCACGGAAGAGGCGCGGACGAAGCAAATCGCTGATGTGAGGTCACGTGACGCGCCGTCCGGCTCTGCAAATCCGGATTCGGTCCTTCGTCTGGATGCACCATTAGTAGCATACTATTTTTACGACTTTCACACGAGTTTCTCCCAGTTCTTTTCCATCAGACGAGCGCGTGGCCGACATGAATATTCATACCCAGAAACTTTGCACCTTCTACCACGTACCTTGGCGACCAGGAAAAATAGAAACAAATATTTAAGGACCAAGAAAAAGTCAGCCCTTCCACTGGGGTGGAAATGGAAGACCAGAAAAGAAGTACCACGGCCGCTGGATAAAAAAAAAGGGTGCGGCCTGGCCGCGTCGGGCGCGCTGCTATGGGAGCGAACGTGACGGCCGTAGTTGCATTGTGGGCCGCGTGGCTGTGCCGAACGGCGCTAGCTGAGGGGGATGGAACGCTTCGGCTTGCACGCGCGACGGCGTTCCAAGCGCGTTCCTAACGCATTTGCTCTGCCGACTGCCAGACAACAGACACCGGCGTGTGGCGCCGCGGTGGTTCACACCGTTTTCGATGCACGCGGCAGGTCGCACCTTTTTTTTTTATTGCGATAGCAATTATATGGACACTTGAACCGGATTTCTGCCGTCGGCGTCGCCGTCGTCGTCGCTGTCGCTGTCGCCGTGAGGTTCCCTATAGATAAAATCTTCACCCGCGCGCCGTATGCCCGAGAGGAAGCGTGCGGGGACGCGCGCTATCACGGAGAGCGAACGCACTCAATCTCCCACGCGCAAGCAAGGAAGCAGGAAGCCAGCGCCGGAGGGAGCAAGGGAGGGGGGGGGGGGGGCGCACTTCTCTGCCAACAACCGCGCTCGTCGCTCGCTCGCACCGTCTCTTATCTCCACACGGCATTCGCCGCTCAGTTTCCGTTGAAGCGATAGACCGCACGTACCTTCGCCCGCTGCGGCGTATGCTTGCTGCCAGCGTTTTGACAGTCGTTGTGTGCTGTCAATCAGTGTGATCTCTTCGTGTTTGTGCGCGCTCACACGATGCTTGTTCATTCAGTTCGTAATAGTCGGGCCACATATTCCAACGCACGCTACACACGCAATGCTGCCCGGATCGGCAGTGCAGCGCTACAGGTGTGTCCCTTCGCACGCGCTGCCCACGGGAAGCGCTTCTCATCAACACGACCGTTTCACACGCGCCTTCTCGTGGTCGTCGAGTCTCTCTTCATGTCGGTCTACTTACGCCGCAGCAAACCTGCTTACTTAATCAGCTCATGTTACTACAATTCATATGCTACCAAGCCGCTCACCTTACTTCGTATGACATTGCTGTGTTGCTATCGCATTCATTGCTTCGCCCCTTAGGCGAACTGTGACATTTTTTTTATGCAGCGGCCGTGGCCTTACTATGGTGGGAATTAGGTTTTTTCAATTCTGACTAATAAGGTGTGATGGTGTAATTGGTTACCTGAGCTACTAAAGAATGAGAATATATATGGTCCGTCGTTTTAATTTCTTTATGACCACAGTGACCACGCCTGTGGTCACTAATACACGTCCATAGGGTGTATGACACTGGTAGGCACGTTCTTCATAAACACGTCTATACACGTCCGGTGTGTTGTAGTTGGTACCATCGGTTCGTTCACACACGTCAACTCGAAGCGCTCGAGCATAAACGAAGTGAACGAAGTGGCGTGCAATGTCAACGTTGAAGTCACCCGTCATTACGATAGATGCTTCGTCGTCGAACCTAACCCATCCAAAGAAGTCTCATGAGTGCTTCAATATCTCCCTTGGGCGTCACGGGTGGAACGTACACGACGGCGACCACAGGACCATCGCGCACCTTGACGACACACGCGTCGGCCCAAGCGGAGATGAGGGCATCGTTCGCCGCCGGCATCTCGTATCGCTGGACTATACCAAGGAAATCGGCGGCAACGCCTCCGGCGCGGCCGCCGGCGCCCATCGCATTGCCGGCCCTGCCATAGAGAAAGGAATTCAACAAGAGCGGACACTCCCATAGACCCCAGTGGCTGAATTGACTGCAGCGCGCCAAGCGGTCGGCATCAATCATTTCCATTTTCGTTTTTGGGCGCACGCATTTTGAACGCCAGCTAACACGCCGGCTGCGCCTTTTTTTTCCTCAACCGCGCACGGTCTTCGTGCGGAATCGGTTATTACTTGGTAAAAATAATTGCGAACGATCTTCTCTAGTCCCATCGAATCTGTGCCACGTGAAATTTGACAAAGTAGGCGCAGGACCCCTTGTGAAATGAGGAATATTTATTGTGCTCTATATAAAAGCTCGTTCCGCGCTTTTTGTACGTTCATTCAACGTTGTGACCCCAGGTAAGCAGTAGGTCCCGTATGAAGCTCCACCGGACGGCATCAGCAGGAAAAAAAAGTTAATTACAAGCCTGTTACATACAAGCATGTGTCATTTTGTTATTTAGACATAGGAATACTGCGTGTAGAGGCGAAACGTGCAAAAGTGGTGAATGGGCGGCATTACAAATAAAAGCAATTCACTTTTACGTACATGGCGTAGAATATATCTGACTCATCCCAAACAATACCATAAAATATTGTCACAGGAAATGGTATACTGAAAATATATTTACAAAATATTTACAGCGAGCTGTAGTACTGCCGAGATGGCGGAAAGACAATCTCTTCAATCGTCGTCTTCTTCACCCAAATGATCAACGTCATCTTTGTCCCATAGCGCGCAATCTCGTAACAATAACCTCCGGCCGGAAAAGCGCCGACCCGGTGCCTAGGACCGGGTGGTGGGCGCGAGATATGGTTTGAGGCGGGCCACGTGCACGATGTCTGAGGAAGGAGAAGACGTGGTAGGATCGAGCGGGGTCATTTCGTAAGTGACATCTGCCACTTGTCGCAGGACGCGATAGGGGCCAGAGTATCTCCAAAGTAGTTTTCGGAAAGGCCAACGCGCCGAGACGGGGACCAGAGAAGGACAAGTTTACGCGCACCGAAGCGGGCGTCCCGGTGGTGGGCGTCGTATAACAACTTCTGCCGTGACTGCGAATCAGAGAGGCGAAGACGGGCAATGTGACGTGCCTTTTCTGCTGTAGCAATGGCGTCACGCGCGTATTGAGTAGGCAGTGCGGCAGGGGTCGAAATAAGTGTGTCAAAAGAGAGCGTTGGTTCTCGTCCGTATAGAAGATTGAAGGGAGAGTAGCCGGCGGTGTCATGGCGTGAGGAGTTATATTGACGCCAGATAGGCTGGCACCTGCGGCCGCCGGCCGCTGCAACGAGAACGACGAAGTGTGTTCTGGAACGCGCGCTCTCCGAGTGTCAGCCTACATTGAAAAGAACACCGTTTTGCCAAGGTCTCGAATGCTATCTTCGTGACATTTTCTGGTGGAGTTGCTGGGTAAATGATACGATCGCCGAGACGCGGCGTACTCCTGACTCGTCACCAGTGCGTAGTCCGACAGAGCTCACCCCGGTACACGTCCGTACCAGCCGTCGTCTTCAGGGGCTCCAGCCACAGCACGGTCTGCTACCTGATCCTACCAGGACGATGCACCAACCGTCTACTGCTGCGCTTGCCGCGCCGACACAGGTCCTTTTGCATCAGCCGCAAACACCCAATGTGTTCCACGGAGGTGCTCTTGAAGACGTCGAAGACTGGCTCGACCACTTCGAAAGGGTAGCCGAATTCAACGATGGTCCCAGAGAGCGCAAGCTGCGTTATGTGTACTTCGCTCTCGGGGATTCCGCAAAGACGTGGTTCGAAAACCACGAGACGACACTGACATCGTGGGACGAATTCCGTCGGCAGTTAGTTGCCGCCTACACCAGCGCCGACAGAAAGGAGAGAGTGGAGTTGGCGATGCAGGCAAGGATTCAAGCCCCTAATGAGAGCGTCACGACATACATTGAAGATATGGCTCGGCTCTTGAGACGTGCAGACGCTTCAATGCCCGAAGACAAAAAGTTCGACACCTAATGCGAGGCGTAAAGCAGAGAAAATCTTTGCCGGCCTTATCCGCAACCCACCGACTACGCTTGCGGCTTTCTCGCTGAAGCCACTGCAATGGAAAGGGCACTACAACAGCGCGCCAGGCAGTCCAATCGAAACGTGACTTCAATTTCGAGCGGCGTCCTAACGTGACACTGGGAAGCGACGTCAGCGACTTGAGAGAATTAATAAGAGCGGTCATAAGAGAAGAACTCCAAAATATGCAGGCGGTCGGGCTCCCGGTCGCGCGACTTTCTGTGGCGGAGATGGTGCGAGACGAAATCAGGCAAGCCATCCAAGTTCCTGAACGCTTCGGGGCACCACAGCCGCAGGAGCAAGTTAGGATGACATATGCGGAAGCCGTACGACGTCCGTCGCTGTATAATACATCAAACGTCGTGCGCACCACGGAACAGACAGAAGTCGGGTTTAGCCGTCGTAATGCGCCGTTTCCAGGCCAAGAAAAAGTGATGTCTGGCGCGCTCCTGACCACAGTCCGCTCTGTTTTCATTGCGGCGAAGCCGGCCATATCTACAGGACGTGTCCCTACCGACGCGTGGGTCTCCGTGGGTTCTCTCCGAATGCACCGCGTCCACGACCTGGTGAGCATCCGGTGGAGATCGAGAGCTTCCTGGCGAGTCGTCCAATTTCTTCGAACAGCCAAGGCACGAGCCTCACTCGTCGTCACCGGCTCCATCACGATACCGGTCGCCAAGTCCTACCTTCCGTCGAGACTCCCTAGGCGCCGTTCGCCCAGCCCTGCAAATCGGAAAAACTGAGTTCAGCGACCTGCGGAGGTGAGGCCGCTGACGCCGAATGTACCGAATATCCTCCATTACGACGCAAGCGACGACAGCGACGACAACAGACCGACGTTCAAACGCACTCAGGTGATCCAAGGCACGTCGTAACATCGGATATACCAGTCAGCATAGACGACGAAGAAGTCACAGCTTTAGTCGACACTGGCGCGGACACCTCTGTTATGAGCCGAGAACTTGCCGCTTAGCTGAAAAAAGTTTACACGCAGTGGACTGGGTCGCAGGTCCGTCCTGCCGGAGGACACCTCTTAAAGCCCGTGGGCAGGTGTACAGCACGA
>NC_051154.1:389503530-389563529 GCF_013339745.2 Dermacentor silvarum | reverse complement strand
TTCAAGGTATGCTACATAGAACCATGTGTCACATTCAATAATGCTGGCCTTCAGAACATTTAATTGAACAATGCAAAGCCTTCAGAATATTTAATTGCCTGATTATCAAGGAAACATTAAACAAATGCTTACTACACTAACACATTTTAATTACTGAATGAATCCAGAAATGAAGTGCAGAAGCTGCAATTACCATGATCTCGCAATTAATTAGTGTTCGCAGCAGCATGCACCTCGTGACTTCCTTCATGGTGAGCCACAGTACAAAAGTGCCACACCTTCATCTGAGACGTGCTTCACTACAGCGTGCACATCCCAATTATTTTTTATTTTTTTGCCAGTGAGCTGGTTAGAAACAGATTGCACATCCATTGCAATGTAGCCGGCAGAGTGGATGCCAACGTGCAGGCCCCATGGTAGAATAACTCTTCATCCTTGGCCGGTTACACTGCGTTCATATTATGCGTGCGTTGGACTGAGCCAAACAAAACTACTGCTCGCTGCAACTGCTGCAAACAAAACAATGGTTGCTATTGATGCGATCATAGAGATGGCGACTAAACAGTTATGAAGACAGACTACCTGTTATCAGCTATCGGCAACACCATTTGCTCATTTTTCGAGACAACTTTTGCTAATCCTTGAGGTCGTATCTGAGCTCCTAACTTCACAGGTTACATCACAAATGCAAGAATTGTAAAAAAAAGGCACTCGGTATTCTACTAGTTACAGAGACACTATGGTGGTAAAGCGGCAAGCAAAATCACAACTGTCATAGAATGAGCAGCTTACAAATACCAAATTATTGATTGTGCAAATGTTCTGCTGTACATACCTGGTTGGCGTCTTGCGTGCACAGCATCACAAACCATGTCTGGTTGCTGTGGGAGAAAGTTTGGTTGTGGCGGCATTGGCTGTTGTGGCACCGGTATCTGCACTGGCAGTGCCTCGTGGGGCTTTGCAAGCAGGTTTGGTTGTGGCGGCAATGGCTGTTGTGGCACCGGTATCTGCGTTGGCACCGGTATCTGCACTGGCACCGGTATCTGCACTGGCACCTGTATCTGCACTGGCTCGTGGGGCTTTGGAAGCAGGTTTGCTTGTGGCTCTCCTGGTGGTACACTCTGGTCTGCCAATCGCTCGTGGGCCAATTGGGCATCTTGGCAGTGACTTTCAGTCTGACACAAACATAATAAGCAGCACCTTAGTTAAGCACAACCATAATTATGAAGTCATAATAAACCAGAAGAAAATGCTTTATAAAACCTAAAATAGTATGAAAAATGCATACAGATAGCACAAAAAACTGGAGTGCTCTCCCTTAGACCAGTTGCTGATGTAAAAAATATCAGAAGAAAGTAATACAAAAACGGAAATATGCAATACTGTCGACTTGCAGCTTCACAATCATGAATTGCAAGAAAACAAAGGGGAGATTCTGCTACACAGCAAGAGTGTTCTACATGTGGTGACCACAACATATTTATGACTAAATAATAAAGGAAAAAATTGCGTCAATTTTTCGGTCTATTAGCCGCGCCATACTAATGTCATTGTTCTACTCTGAACCAATATAAAGTGCTTGCACGTTCGATTCGGGAGCGTGTAAGAATTGGGGCAAATACTGCCAGATTATTCACCAGTATTGTTTTAGTTTTACTGCTTCTTGTTGAATTCAACCAGCCAGATCATTTGGTCAATTTTGTTTGTCCTGCCAGGGTCCAGATGACGGAAGTCGGCTGTACCAGGAAGCTTACAGGCCTAAAAACACTGAAACAGCTTGTACAATCGCATTTTTTAAAGCAATGACAGCCCTCTTCACTGAGTGTACTTGCCATTGTGGGCTGCTGTGAACACATGCACATTGCTCACATGCCAATTAATGCTCTCTGCTTCCTGCACAACTTTGTGTAGCAAACTTCCTTTGCAAATGCACTGCCTAAAACAAATGCAGGTGCTCCAGCAGAAATAACCTACTCATATTTTGGTAGCTCTGCAGTAGTCTTTCCATCACATAACATCCAGTGGGCTGCAATATGACACCTTCACCTAGAACACCCCCCCCTCCTTATGGTGAACCCCACACCAGCTGCACCAGCTCTAAGATCACCTGTGAGCAATGATGAATGAGCTTGTCACATATGGCATTAGGCACATTGCTTTTTCTAAACTGAAATACTGTCCATTACCATCATCATCCACCATATCTCGTGTGCTCTTGTGCCAGTTCAAGATGCATGCCTGCTAGAATAAAGCAACAATTCTTCAGGCCTTGTCTTCAGCCTGATTGGCTTTTTTTTGTTTCTCATTTACATATTGCTACAGGCCACCCAACCACAGTCTAAGATTTTAGCTACTAAGCACTTCACAAAATATTTAGTTCCGTTTTACCTATTAGTAAAGTGTACATTAAAAATTGGGGCCACATTTAGGGTAAAGGCATCATTCACATAAGAGAATACACGGTTATGGAATTTTGTCTATTTGAGCCATGCAAAATGTTTTCTACCTAAAGTATAAACCGCATGCACGCAATCTTGTGCGTGAGAGCAACAAGTGACGCGATGGAGATGGCTGTCACATTCGCTCGTCGCCTACAAGTCGTACCGCATATGAGCGACGACTCCCCGGTGTTGCCGGTATGAGGGCAGCAAATACTTGCTGAAACTGGCGTGACGCGTGCTTTATTAATTTAAGTTCATGTGTTTTAGCGTAAAGAGCAGCTAAATATTTCTAAAGATGTTGCACTACGTTATTATCCTTGCACGTATCAAAATCAAGTCGTTTGCTCGTTCCATGCGACAATCGGTAGTATTTGACTAATGTATATCCAGTTCTGGCTTCGCGCTATTCGCTAGTCGCTCATAGTACTTCTGGGCGACGAGCAACGAATTCTAGATTTCCAGAACCAAGCGATCGAGCGACAAGAACGAGCGATCTGTTCGCGCACAAAATCGCTCTCATGTGGTTTGGGCTTTATGGTTTTAATAGGACGCAAAACAAAGAGGCATTAAACTGGGATAGAAATAAAGCATCTCTTGTAACCAAGTTTATTCAAAGCAGAGAGGGTCCCTTTTGCAGAGCAAATGCCAGCGTGTGCAAATGTATCTGTGCACTGCGATCACACCACTAATATGAGATTGAAAAATGCATGCCTATCCAAACAAATAAATAATTGATGTTCATTGCTGCACAGAGCCACAGACGTATCACTGGTACAAATGTCCCGTGCCTTTTTAATGTAATATATGCCTCCGCTAACTCATATGCCTCTCTGCTGTGAATAAGCTTAGCTGCAAGTGATGCTGTTTCCTGTCCTGGTCGTCACTTTGTTCATGTCATGTAGCACCATAATGAGTATGAACTAGCTCAGCAACAAAAAGCGATATGTTTTTACCTCGTCATGAATGCCGCTAGTGCCTTCATTTTCCTGTAGAAAAGGTTCTACAGCTGCACTCCTTCGATGGGCTGGCTGGCTGAACCATGTTTCTAGAGAACAGCAGATGTGCAAAACATAGACATCAAATTTTGAAAGTACATTGGCCACCACATAGCCACATTTCTGCTGTACCATGTATCAAAACAAAAAATGTAATTTTGGGGGTTTACCTTATACCACAACCTGATTAAATTCAACCACCTCCAGTTCTCTTAAAGTGCACCCCTCCAATCATGGTACATAATAAAACAATTGTGTACTGCGCCCACTTCACCCATGCTGGAATGCAGCCATCACGGCTGAGATCCAACCTGCGACCTTGTGTTCAGCAGCGTCAGCATAACGCCATAGCAACTGAGCTATCATGGCAGGTTATCAAGACACAGTACAATGGACCTCTCCCTGTTTCCATCGTCCGCACCTTTGAAACGTGCGCTGGTTGGCAAAAAACGTCTGAGCTGGTTGGCAAAAAACGCTAAAACAATAATTTCAGTGATTTGCCATTTGGGTGTTCCCATGGTGAAATACAAGCAGCTTCGTAGGTGTCAAAACATGCTAGGAGCCGATTTTAGTAATACCTTTCAATCAATACTTATGCGCAGATTTTCTTCCTTTTTTTGTTTTTTTTTCTGCACACATCGCACATGGCACCGAGATACGTGTGCTCACTAATCAGCGCATTTCATCAATTCTCACCTGTTCAAGAATTACGGGTCCTGATGTTATATCGGCGCCTCACAACTATGACTGGCCTTATTACATGCAACACGCATTCAGTATCTAATCACGTTGTATACCACACACACATAATGTGGTCCTTTTCCCTACGCAAAGATGAGCCAATATCGCCAAGCACTGCACCAATACACCAAGCACTGCACCAATACACCAAGCACTGCACGACTACACCGTGCAGAAAGCCGCCGCAGGCTGTGTTTTGCCAACCAGGGTCACTGCATGTGCGCCGGTGCTGGCGCGGTGTGACATACCCCAGGAGAGGTCTATAGAAAACATGGACCTCTACAGACTGCAGTGTATCAATATAAACTGCTAGATTTAAGAAATTAGAAGGCATCAACATGCATAAAGCTGCCGAAGTAAAAACATGCAAGATATGTGTAACTATACCACTCATCGAATATTTACAAAATCACAATGAGTTGAGAAATACATATAACTTGCCAAGTTTGTTGCACAGCAGATCTTGCAGCTTCCCATTTCGCTGCTCCAACACTTCTAGTTTCTCTTGGAGCTTCCTGACCTTTCTGCGAAGCTCAGAATTCAGTTGTTGCTCCTTCCTAAGTAGCCTTCTCTCCACAAGCTCTTCATCGGAGCTCTCCCGACTACTGCTCCTCTTTTTTGATTCCCCTGTTGCTGCTGCACGTTTTCGCTTCTTCTTCTTCGGGGTCTTGAAAATATACACATTAACTCATTATTAGTGTCACTCTGCATCGCTCAAGTGTTTCAAATAAGCATAAATTATTAGATGATCCATACTTTCAAGTAATACCTACTTCAATAACAAAGTTGTGGGTACTGCGACTTCTTTCAGTAATGAGTACCTATGCAGCCATACATATGCATTTATTCACACCTCACATAGTGCCTTGTTAACCGCCACAGCTGTGGAAGCGGAAACAGCGCGAACATGCCCTCCCGTTCACAGTGTGCTCGTACTCACAGTTAGAAAGAACAAATCAAACCAAAATGCTCTAAAAATACTATATATGAGTGTTATTAATTATTGAATAAAGTATTTTTGCCACTTGATATGTGCGAACTGCACATACTCTCGACAACAGGGACGTGCTTGTGTTCGTACACTCTCCCTCTACTCCATGTGCTGCCGGCTGCCGTCATATCGCCACCATTTCCCCGTATAAACAAATATCAAAGAAATTATAGTGCTTTTAAATGGTTTTAATGGTGTTTAACTTTTGGTAACACGAAAACGAAAATAAAGATCCGCAGCGCCACACAATTTTGCGAGAAACGTCTGAACCACTCAACGGCCTTTCAGAAGTGCCGTGTAGCAGCGCGATAACTCCTTTGAGTCGATAGAGTTGTGGCATTTCGAAGGCCGTCGACTGGAAGGGCTTCCAAATCTGCCCGTGTGACACAGGTATTATTCTGCGTTTTAAAATGACTAAACTGCTGCACACATTACATGCATGCTGCTCTTTGATTAGCCTGATATAGCCGTATGCATTTATGTGAACATGTTTTATGTATTGTCTCATGAAGCCAACACCATGAGTGATGTGGCAGGCATTGAGTCACTATGACAGCAGGCAGGCATGTTGTGTGAAGCAAGCTATAATATGCACTTATTCTAAATCAGCTGAATCAGTGATATGAGAATAAGGTTCCTGCAGACTCTTGCCCTCATGATCCTGCTATGACAATATCTGGACACCTAGGCGAAACGATTTTTAAATGGACGAGCTTGGAAAATGCACTAGGACACTCAATACCAAGCAGCCAAGGGCCAGAACCTAAAGGAGCTTATTTATGGGACTAGTCCCACCAGAACTTTCAGCAGTACTTCCTTCCACTTAGAAGTTAGAAGCTTTTATGAGAAGCTATCTGCACTGTTATTGTAATCCTGATTACTGAGATGGGAGACCATTGTATTTGCTTGGTCATGTTTACAAAAGCCTAATGGAATTTAACAGCTGTACAGTGTAAACACCATTTCAGTTCAGCTATGAGCTTTTTACAACAAAAACACCAAAAGCACAATAAATATGCATCAAAACTACCACTAGGACAGTCAATTACACAGCCAAAACAAGTTCTAGTGCCACTACAGCTTTTCTCATGACAATACATGAGATTGAGGTGGTTACACAATCCTTGGAGTCACGATAAAAACCACAGACTTATGCTATTAAAACGTCCACATGCATATAATGAGCTCAACTATACTGAAGTTGATTGCTTGCTTGCATCAGCTCCTCAAATGCAAACAAGTGCATATTACCCATCTCTTTAGAAGTGTAGCAATTTAACACTATGCGTGAAATGTGTGCCAGCAGATTTTGTAATATTAAATTTTTTTCTGAGACTTGTGACTCCATGGCTATGCATTGTAGGAGGCAGGCTAATGTGCATTTATGCAATTCACTTCTTTACGGCCAATAAGTGGCATGGCTGCACATCTATAATGGCAAATGTTCAGACGATTGCAACATTGCCGGAATGTAAAGCGCTGGAGAAAAGTAGTGTTCCTCACGCTGCAGTTCTAATATGTATGTTGTGCACATGCAGGGAAGCATTAAGATTTTGCATAAGATTTGCAAATCTTAGTGGCGAATTAAGATTTGCCACGTCAGAACTAGCGCTTGCATTAAACACTTAAATACGCCAAATTGTCAATACTGCAAGCGCAGCAGCCTGTTGTTTCGCTAGCATAAATTAAAGCATTGATGAGAGTGTGTCGGAATGTGCAGGTCAGTCCAGTGTTGGTCAAGGGCTATCAAACTCTGCACGTTTTTGCCACAGCATATTACGAGCATGAAGTTAAGCAGGAAACAACAAGGCAAAGTTCGTGCTTGCATAAGCAAGTAAAGTACTACAAGAATTGTGCTTTGTACTTTCTGACTGAACAGGAAGAACAACTGAGGTGGTATATCAGATTCCTGGTGATGTGCCTTTTTTGTGTTCAATTGAGCAGCAAACAACAGAAGACCCAAACAAGAAGTCGGCCAGCAGCAAACAATAACAAAGAAATATTGAAATAGTCATCTTTAAGGAATGCAAAGGAACAGAATACAATGAGGAGGGGATACAGCTACTGCATGGGATATGAATGCCAGCGATCATAGGAAAGATACTTTATGGGCGCTTCATACATTGAGTGAGGCGACAGGTATTTTTAACACGTAGCTTTCCTGATGCTTCAAGTTAGGCACCACTATGTGTAGTAGCCACGTGCGGCTTTCTTTCGGTGTCACTCTATCTTTGAGAACTCTTTTGTTTCCCACACTTCTACTTTATAAAGGCATTGGCAGACAAGTTGGCCACACTTTCTGCTTGAAAATGCAGCAGTTGCCCATTCTTCAGAGGCTGATCATCGCTTTGCTGGTTCACAAACAGACAATGTGATTCCTCCGCTATCTGTGAAATTGCGAATAATGATTGATGTATAATTACCCTTCGAGTATTGCAGTCTTCCGAGCTTGCGCTGCAGAATATATTGTCAGGCACGGCGAGCCGCTTCTTAGTCATCCTGTGAATCAGATCACTGACGCTGGCTACAGAAATGTGGGGAAAAAAGAACGGGCACCAGAGAGGAATGAAAGTCAAGGTGTGCAGAATATAATGAACTGTATTCTTCCACACGAAAGTGTCACAAAGCTCACTAGCAGGTTACACGCGCTTCTAATCGGCGAAATGCTGGCGACCACATTAAAAATACCTAAGCACCATACCACGCTGGCGTTTTAAATACACCTGTCAGAGTGTAACTACGCACAATCTTTGCAAAGTGCAGATGCACCCGCTTAAAAATTCGAATTTCTCCTCCCTTCCACGCTATCAACCGCATGTAACAGCAAGTAATCACCATACTACGCTGGCGTTTACAAACGCGTCGGGAGTAGAATATGCAGTGTCGCTGCTAACTGCAGATGGACACATTTAGCAAGTAATCCTTTTTAATTGTATTTTCTTTTGCACGCAGTATAATTGATAATCTGCTAGTAGTTACCCGCATAGCAAATCTGCCGCGTAAGCCCCGCACTTAGTGCAGCTCTGTGCTGCACCCATAATCATACGCTAGCGGCAAAAAAACAAAAAAAACATGCAATACAAAAGCACACTCACCTCCAAGGAGTACTACATCACCGCGGTAGTAGCCTTCTTCGATGTCTCCGTCGACATCGCACTTCCAATAAATTTCTTTGTTCTTTGCAGAATCTTCTAAAGTAAGTGGTTGAAAATCCTTCACTAGATGAATATCAACTATTGCACGGTACCCGTCCTTGTACACAACATACGCTACCTTCGGAGTAGAAGGCATTTGATGGCCGCGGTTTTATAAAATAGACTTTTTTTAAAAAGAAGCACGCCGCAACACTCTGCCTCACCTGTCTCCACAATCGCTACGATCAACTGCTCAGCGGCTCAGGATGGCTTCGGCTACAAAGCGGATTGAAAAAGCCAGAAGTCATTGCCGAGCCGTCAACGCATAATTACATTACTTTTCAGTTTTATCAATACATATTGGTGAGTATTCAGATAATTTACTATTTTAATTTAACGTATCCATTTATCTTTTATTTACGTATTTTTATTGCTTGTGAAAGATACTGTAGTGTTAATAGAAAAAAGCTAAACATTTGCGGTACTAACCGCATGTATGCTAACTCAGTCAGTGCACTACAGTTGATCCAGTTATCGAGCACCGCCTTCTCTGAAATCGTATCGTGCTTTCAATTTGTTGACATAATTTTTGCGTTTCTCCCGTGATAATGAGTCAGGGAACCGAAAAGAAGCGGCGAAAGTTATACTTGGGCCCGGATAGTCCATTCATTATCCCTCGCTCAACGCGGTGGTACAGCCAGCAATTTAACGCCAGCATTTCGCAGTCTCCTCGTTCCACTAAAGACGCAGCCATGCCATGTACAGCCGCAAATGATGCCTCAGATGACTCTGGCACACCCGAGTCATCTCCAGATGAACAACGGCCCAAGGACGGCTCCTCTGCTGATTGTGCAGCGGACTACAGTGATGACAATGTACCCTCTACGTTTCCCAACGGAGACAGTCACCTGGAAAGCAACAGTGACGGCTGCTTGGACAGCCTCGCACATGAAAGGATTAGCGACGGCGAAGCCCGGAGTTTAGTAGAAAGCAGCGACGACGACGCACTTGACTCGGACAACGACAGCGTAGACGAAAGCAGCAGGGCTCCACCCTATAGAGATGGAGAAGATGAGTCCACCCGCTCTAGTAGCGAAGATGACCGTCGTGGTGATCTGCCCTGTGATAGCACTGTCATACCTCCGTTCGACGATTCACAATTGCTGGCTAAGTGCATCGCTGATTTCGGCACCAACACTCTTCCTGGTTCAACAACTACAATTGCAGTGGCCATTGTGTTAATAATGTCGTTCATAGCAGCCCATGGGCTACCCTGGTCTGCTGTGGATGACTTATTAAAGCTCGTCGATGCCTTGTTTGGCTTTCAGAGATGCGGCTTGCCACAGTCAAAGTATTTGCTGAGAAAGCTTTGGTCTGCAAAATGTGCTTCAGTCGTGAAGTATCACTACTGTTGCAGCCAGTGTGGCAAGCTTCTCCACATTTCTTCAGACAAGGCACACCTGTCTTGCAATGGCTGCCTGAATTCCACGAAGTTGTCGGATATGAAAAGCGGTGGTACATTCTTTTCTATTCTTGACCTCCGAACCCAATTTTCCAGCCTAATAGCAAGACTCTCAAGTGTCTTGTACAACAACCTCTTGAAGTTGAAGCAGCAGGCAGAAGATGGATCTCGAATGATACGTGACCTCACAAGTGGCACGGCACACCGTTCTTTGTTTGAAAAGGGAGTCTTGAGGTGGAGCGACCTGACTATCACTCTGAACACTGACGGTAGCCCACTGTACAAATCATCAAATTCCTCGATATGGCCAATTCAGATGATTGTGAATGAACTGCCCACATCGCACAGACACAAAAATGTTGTGCTTGGAGGCTTGTGGTTCGGACGAAAACACCCAGACATGCTGCTATTCCTCGAAAAGTTTGTTGAAGCCATGGGCCAAATTGGTGAACTCATCTGGAAACATTGTTCATCTGTTATTCACACCAAAGTTTACACAATGTGCCTTTGTGTTGATGCTCCAGCCAGAGCAGCTGTGGGAAACCAGGTGCAATTTAATGGCTTTTTTGGCTGCCCATGGTGCCTGGCTTGTGGAGAAAGCCAAGAAGGTAAGTGTATCGAAAACATCTACAAACATAAATTCCGAAACAATGCAAACATCATGAGCTTTCAAATGAACAGTCTAACAATCCTGATAACCTTGTATTTTTTTTATTGCAGGACGGCTTCTATACACCCACTCAAAGCCAGATGTGGAGAGAACATCAGCAGGAATTCGAAGAGATATGAGCCTTGCAGCTAGTCTCAAAACCCCTGTCAATGGGTTGAAAGGGTTATCCCCACTGACAGAGCTCCCCCACTTCGACCTTGTGTGGGGCTACACAGTGGAATATATGCACTGCGTTTTACTGGGTGTGGTGAGGCAGTTCACAGATTATTGGTTCGACTCCTCAAACAACAACGAGGCATACTACATTGGTAAGCATACCACATAACTTGAAACAAAGTAACAGCACGCACAAAGATTTTAGAAATACCATGCATTCCGACTTCTGAGGTATTGCTGGCAAAGTTCAGTTACACGCGATACAAATTCATCTGATTGTGCAGTAGATATTATACGTAAAGACTGCTAGCATTGTCCATGGTTGCTGTGTGATTGCTTGTCATGGTTTTGTGTTCATCTTTAAGCTGCATTTAAAATACACGTTAGATTTCCTGCCTTTCTTACAAAGTGTTTCATTCTGACTTGGCTGCCAATTCATGTGTCAATTGTCAATGATATGCCAATGCGTACTTACATGTGTCGATACAACATTATGAAAACCTGCCGGCCTGCTCAAACTCGACAACGTCGAGATGCAGAATGCGATGTTGGACTACTG
The DNA here is from genome assembly GCF_013339745.2 of Dermacentor silvarum. Classification (NCBI taxonomy): domain Eukaryota; kingdom Metazoa; phylum Arthropoda; class Arachnida; order Ixodida; family Ixodidae; genus Dermacentor; species Dermacentor silvarum. The sequence continues at coordinate 389,552,380 of NC_051154.1, read as the reverse complement.
CCTTGTGTTGACCTCCAAAGCCATCTCTAACTAGGCAGAGTGATTGGGCATAGGCCTCTTGCGGCTCTCTGATGTATACGAAAAAAACGAACTATATACAAATTTTGTAATGATGTGTAAAAAACGCATTGCGTCGATCACATTCAAGCTTGTAGTTGCATTAGGCTTGTTATGCATGCTTCCATAGCTGGCCAGTTATGTCAAGCCATTATGGCAAAGATTACACAGTGTACTGCATTCTTTGTATTAGCTTTACGCTGTTAAGATGAATGTTAAAGGAGACTGCGAATTGAGTAAAGAATAAGCTTGAGATGGGCGTGGGATATAAAAAATGAAATGTAATTAAGTATGTAACGCTCGCTTCTTAGACTGATTGCGAAGCATTAGTTTAAGAACTGATTACCTAAGTTCCTCAGAGAGAAATTCATCGTAGCTGCAGCTCATTGAATTAATCTACCTTTAAAATATTTATGTATGTCACTGGTGACATTTGAATAACAATTTATAATGAAATCTGTTCAACTGCCTTTTATGATGAATACTACAAAGGTAACTAAAAATGAAAACAATTAAAACGTATTGGAGGATGGATCTCGTCCAACAGCATCACAAAGGACAGGTTCTGGAGTTTACTTTTCCAGCAAAGGGGGGAATCTAGCATAACAACATTCAAGCACGTGGCAAGACCAATGTAGATGTCAATATTGTCGTGCATGCATGACATGCATCCTCTGGCTCACTAACCTAATTTGCTTTTTATAAATTCTAAATAGGCAATGATTATCCTTGTCAAAGTTTGCCTGGCATCCAAGTCACCTGCATGTACATGACGAGTGGCAATGAGTGACATGTTCTGTATTGTTTTTTTTCGTCCAGCTTTTTATGCACATTTTCTGCTTTGCTACGCTTTTAAATTTCTCAGCAGGGAAATTAATTGATGTCCTGCACCTGCCCTACCTCCTACTTATGCCCCTTGTCATTTAGCTCTGTCGTTCCTGTTAGCCCAGTGTTACCCTAGCTCATTCGGCATGTACCCCACTTGCCTAGCTTTTAACAATTACTGCTGTACTGAATATTGTGCATTAGTCCTTAGCTTATACATGAGCCATTTAAACAGTTGACCAGGAGCACTCTAATGATTTGTTGCCACTGCAGGGCGCCCAAGGACACTCGAACTGATTAACAGACGGCTGCTCAGCATCAGACCACCCCATCATTTTACCCGGCTGCCCCGCACACTGCGAGAAAGGTGCTACTGGAAGGCTCATGAGTGGCGGAATTGGCTACTGTTCTACTGCTTGCCCTGCTGTCGTCATGCCCTTCCACCGAAATACCTTCGTCACTTCTCACTCTTGGCTGAAGCAATTTTTGTCTTGTTGTTGGAAGAGCTGTCATCTGACCAAATTGATTATGCAGGTAAGGGCACCAGTTGACACAAGGCATCATCTCGCATTTTATTATCATATATCTTTAGATGAAGCTGGGAAATATAGCCTGGCTATACTGTTAGTGTTTGAAGTTATCACATGAGCTGTGTATGCAATTGATGCCATTAGAAAGGCTATAACAGTCTCTAAAATGTTGTACTATATACTACATTGGCAGGCACTACCATACGGCATACGCGCATACAGTAGGCATTACCAAATCCTGACTGGGAGCTTACCACTGTTGTTGAAAAGAAAAGTGTATAATCATTGTATTCTACCAGTGCTAACATATGAGGCAGAAACTTGGAGGGTAACAAAGAAGCTCAAGAACAAGTAAGGACCGCATGAAGAGCCATGAAACAAAAAAAAAATGTTGCAGTTTCACCCGAAAGGCGAAGCATCAATTGCGATAGCAAATTGGTAGAGAGCTATACGGAGTAAGGATAGTACTTTCATCAGCTGCATAAACTTGGACATGCAGCAGCACCAGCAATGCGCAGAACTATTGTTGATGCCGTCGGTGTTTTGCCCACGGTCGCACCAAACGCGCGTGGCATTGGTGACTGTTCAGAATGGGACACTCGTCAAGCAGTGTCCGAAGTCTTTACCACCTTCTCACCTTGCAACGTTTTTATATAAATACGCATTTGGTGTCGCAGCTAAACGTCGCCTCCCCTCCCTCCCTCCCTCCCGTCCCGCCACAGCCTTTCGCGCGACAGAAGTGACGTTTGCTCTATATATATGGTGATTGTAAAGGAGGAAAGAAAGATTTAATTCTGAATACCACAGCATACAGCACGGGCGTTCGCCCAAGCCAGCAAGCCAACTGCCCATAGATGGCGCCACTGCCTACGCAATGGCGGCGCCCATGAAAAAACTGTCTATATGCAGTAGTATGGGAAGAGTTGCTATAGGTATCCGTCATCATAAGTGGTATTTAAATTAATTGAGTCCTGTCGATTGCTTAGTAGTAGCTGTTGTTGCAAGTATAGGCTTCATAAGATTCCATCTGCTGTAGCGTGATGTTAAAGGTTGGAGCCATGCACTACGGTGATTTATATGTATGTTTCTCTGTTTTCAGAAAAGCTTCTCACAGCCTTCGTGTCACAAGCGGCAAGCCTCTATGGCCAGCGGTGCATGAGTTTCAACACTCACCAACTGCTTCACCTGGCAGAAGCTGCTAGGAAATTTGGGCCTCTGTGGGCACATTCTGCCTTCACATTTGAAAGTGGCAATGGAGAACTAGTTAGGCTTGTGAATGCAGCAAAAGCTGTGCCAGAACAGATACTTGAAAGAGTTATAATGTCACAGGAGCTGCATGTTCTGCTGTCAAAACTTCCTTTGCCATCTGATGTGCTAAATTTTTGCACGACCATACTTGGCAACCCAAACACACAGCATGCACGACGCATTGGAGCTGCATGGATGTTTGGCACACCAAAGGATGTTGTTTCCCTTAGTGATCAAGAGGTTTCCTGCTTACAAGTTTATTTTGGTCATGTACCATCTGTGCAAGAGCACTTGAGATTTTCTTACATAGGGACAATCTTTCATAGTGCCAATTACAGAGCTGGAAGAAAAAATAGTTCTGTATTTGAATGCAACACAGGTGGCTTTTATGCCATTAAGAGAATATTTGAAGTCACTGACTCGTCTTCTACTTCAAATGGCCAGGCTGTCCTTCTCTGCACAAAAATCGTCACTGATAACAATGTAGAAGGACTGCCACCATATGTTTCTGAATGTTTTTTTTCATTAGCATATTCCCTGTTACCACTGAACATCACGGACATCGCTAAACCATGTGTTTTGATCTCTCTGAATGGCAGAGAAGACTACATTTGTGCAGTTCCGAACTTGATTGAGCGTGATTAAGATCACACAAGCCAAGCTCGTTTTTACCCTTTATTTACCTTTGACGAGTACCTTGATGAGTAATACCCTTGTCGAGTCATTAGAATTTATTCCAAGACAGCTAGTGATGAGCATAGTCGTCATGAAGCCATGTTACTGGAAATACCTGGGAAATTTAGTTCCTTCATTTCATGTGGTACCAAAAGGGTTAAAGAAGCACTGAAGCGAATTTGAACATTGCATGCATGTTGTAAAACCTTCCCCTATAATGCACCCTTATTGCTCGAGATCAATACATAACTGATTTTGGATTGCACCGCCATCAGGATGTGGCTACAGTGATAAATTCAAACCATGACCTCGTGCTAATTAGCAGAACGTGACAGCTACTGAGTTACTGTGTTGCGTAATGTGTCACTGTACCAAGGCTGAGAGCAGTAATTTATTTATGAAATGGAGATTGGATAATGCTGGTAATTTCATCAGTGCTGGCATGAACTGTCAAAACATGCATTTGGTTCATTGATGCTATAGGGGTGTGTGAATAGTTATTTTTAAGACTGAAATGGATGACTGGAATAGTGCTTAAAGCGAATGGAATATAAAATACCTCTTGAATAATTTTCTAATAATAAACAGACATTGCCATCATTAATATAAAATGTTCCAATCCTACCAAATTCACAATGTTTGCTAGTTCCTGTCATTACACTGTATACTTTATTAGAAGCACAAATAAGTAATGTGTTCGCATACTCATAGACTCGTTAGTGTGTTTGAGTAATAGCAGTTCAGCTGGAAAGGTCTGGCTCCCTGAGAAACATATAGCGTGCTTTGATGTCTACTACTGCCATTGAGATGAGATAGCATGTTGAGCGCTAATTGTCCCTTTTATCACCCTCACTGGTCGACTTGAAATATTGGAAAGCTATTAAAAAATATTGGTATTAACTGATAGCGACTATTTCATTCAAAAAATGAATCGAATTTCTGAAAATGAATAGTTTAGTATGCTTAATTACCCTCGCAGAATTCTTCATTGTGCTAAAATTCATGCAATCATATTTTATTCTGCTATTACGGATATCTTTACTTGTACCTAATTTATATGTGTCAGTCTATAAAAAAAAGTAAAGCCATGCAGGGATGAGACAGCTGTGCAGATTTCACCGAGCCTGCGCAAAAAACCATAAGAATGAAAGGTGTGTGCATTGAAGGCACCTTGCTAATGAAACTTAAACCTAAACATTATTTTCAACATTGTGGAAGTCAACGAAGTGGCCTTTGGCCCCAGATGTAACCAATGCATACAGTTCTTCATTTATTGTTTTTGTTTCCCGAAACTTTCACTGCATTTCGCTCTGGCAGACAGTGTATTGCCACTGTGTAGTCGTTTTGTCTTTGCTATTGATGGTGTAGTTCTGTACTTCTTGTACCAGTGTGGTGCTGAGCTCAATCAATGATGCCAGAAGATGAAAAAGAAGCCTAAGGTTAGGTGTGATTGATTGCTTGATTGTTGATTGCAGATTATGAATGTGGCAGCGCAAGACGCGCCAAAGATCAGGAAGTAAACAGGAAGTAAACTCACTGGTGCCACTCTCTAAATTAATGAGCAGCTTACACATGATTTGCTTATTAAGGTGAGGTCGTGTAATTAAGGCTCAGGGGCATGAGCCCTAAGTGGCTGATTCCCCTGATGGCCTTGAAGAAACTGTGTCGTCCAGTCCAGTGGTACAAAATTGGCTCATAGCAAGCAAGCTAAAATGAAATGGCTTATCTCTCTCGCAATGTAGAGGCTACAAGCACTCAGCAAGGTGAAGCGAACAGTGCATGTATTCATTGGAATCATGCATACAACGTACAGAAACATGTCGTCTAGTCGAGTGCTAAAAAAATGTGACCTTCTCAATGGCTCGCACCCATGTGAGCAAGCAAGCAAAAAATGCAATAGCTCATACCCCTGTAAGGCTGAGGCTACAAGTGCTCAGCAAATTTAAGTGAAGCGAACAGCGCATACTTTCATTGAAATCACCCATACAACACAGCACAGCATACGTTTCAATCCCCTGCTGAGAGGATGCAGCTAAAAGTCTAAGAGAAACGCCATCAGCGCGAGTCTGATCCTGCTACATGAGCGCGCAAAGCTGCAGCTAAGCATTGAAAACGAGCCGAAGAAGCTGAACTGCGAAAGCAGCAACGCGATGATGCGAGACGTTGCATTACCAAGTGTCCAGCAGGCTTTCACCTTCACATGTTACAGGAGTGTAACATGCTGCCGAAATTTTTAGTAAGCAATGGCAGCTTATAATTAAGCAAGGTGTGACGACTGGCAAACTACATTGTTATGCTAGTGGTCACATCAAGTAGCAGTAAGATATACCTATTTCCTACTGCCTCTTGTAGAGTGAAGTATTTTGTGTTGTAATAGACTTCACTTCTGCACCGGAGTCTGCCAACATCAGTTAGTGTTCTACAATGTAACAGGCTGTGAAATAATTAGGTCTTTTCTGGCTTCTATTCCAGAGCTCAGCACATGAAAAACGTAGCATTGCATGTAACTTTGTCCTGTTAACATTTTAGTTTGTCCAGTAATAGTCCACTCACATTTTTCTAGATTATGCAATTGTAATGGCTTTTATGTTTGCAAATTAATTCATACATGTTTGTTTATCATTTTTCTTGCTTTTGTCTCTGGGAGTGTGTATATATATATATATATATATATATATATATACACATGATGTGTTGTTATTTTGAAGCCTAAGAATGACCGCACCCGGCACTGTAATGTCCAAAGTGAGATTTGCTGGAAGGAATCGTTGAACTTGTCTTGCGACTTGATGCGAAAAAATCAGCAGGTCCTGATGCCATTGCTGCTGCCTTTCGCAGATGATATGCTGGCCTTGTGGGAAAGTTTTCAAGAATAATATTTGGCAGATCGATAGAATCCAGCAAGAGTACAGATGACTGGCGCATGGCTGATGTGATTCCAGTATACAAGAATAACTGTCAATTACTAGTTATCATCCTGTATTGCTTAAGTGTCTTCCTTTTCCAGGGGGGGGGGAGGTGTAGCCTTTAGGTGGGCTCCCCTTGCTGCCCGGTGTATTCCATGCAAACTGTTCGAGCACATCATAGCTGAGTACTTAAATCAATTTCTCGATCAGAACCACAGCATTGGCAACAAACATGGTTTTTGTCGTGGCTTTTCTGCTTGTACCCAGCTTGTGGAAATATTTGATGAGTTTGCCCATAAAGTTAATGTTGGTGGACAGGTTGATCCTGTGTTTTTAGACTATTCCAAAGGCCTTTCACAAGGTACCTCATGTCAAGCTAATACATAAGATGGAAGCAATGGGTGTTCCTCTGTACATTAACTGGGTTGCATCATACCTAAATAGACAAAAGCAATTTGTCAATATCAATGGCACCTCTTTTCATCTCTTAGATGTATGTTTTGGAGTACCCAAAAGATCAGGGTTGGGTGCAGTGCTGTTCAGTTTATAAATGATTGTACATGCTCTTGATCCTTATATGTCTATAATTATAAACTATTTGCAGATGACTGTGTTATCTTCCATAACATTAATTCTTCAAGGGATCAACTTGCATTAAACAGAAATCTTCATCTTGTGCCACACTGGTGTCAATTCTCAGACATGGTCATAAACTTTGACAAATGGGTTACCATTGTATCAATAACAAAATAATATGTTTGAGTTTACATATAGCCATGGAAAGCCCCTGACACATGTTGAGCAACATAAGTATTTTGGTGTAATGATAACTTGGCATTTAATATGGTCAGGACATATAGCTAGTATTTGTTCTAAGGTCATGCAAATTAGGATTCTTAAAACTCAAATTAGGTAGTTCTACCTGTCAGTTAAGATTAAAGGCATTTAAATCAATGGTTACACCCTCTCTTGAATATGCATCATCTGAGACTCCCGCACAGCAGCTAATGAAAATAAGCTGAAAAACTTCAATGCCTAGCCGCCCGGTTTGTCCATATAATCACTTCAGGGGTGCCCAGACTTTCCGTCCGAGAAGCTCCACTCAGTCTAATTGGAGTCGAACGATAGACCTATCAGAGCAAGACAACTTTTTCCAATCATTCTATTTTGAAAAGTTGCGTATACAACTACAACAGCATATAAAAAAGGATACAGCTAGAGCAGCTTGTCATAAGCACAGCAAGAGTGGGAAACCTGTTTTTGGTTACACAGACTTACAGATGCTCCTTCTTTGCTAGAACCATAGATGACTAGAATTCCATGCCTCATATATAATTCGAAGTTTCTTGGTTCAGTGAAGTAGTTCATGCGTTTATTTTTTTATGTGTTCACGTGGTTGCTTTTAATTGTTATTTTTGATGATCCAGATGTATTGTACTTTTGTTCCTGTACTTACAAACTTCATTAACATTTTGTAACAATGGCTGTACATATCTGTTTGCCCTCTTCTGCTCGAACCCATGCATTGAGGTATGCAGTAGTGTAGAAATAAATAAATAGTGCATTTACCTTTCTAATTGCTGTTCTGTACGTGTGCTCTTCTAAGTGGAAGTGCCTCCCCTGTACCCTAATTCATGCAAAATGAATGGAGCTGTATATAAATAAACAAATTTATGCATCTGTTTTCTTTAACCTTTGTTTATTTTTTTTGTATTTATGGTAAGTTTCACTGAATATATCTAGAAATTCGTGCAATCCTTACCGCAGTCGTTTAAGGAGCCTATACGCTGTGAAATCTCATCTACAATTCCTGGATTGCGATATGTCCGGAAAGTTAATAATTATTAGTGAATTTTTCCTAATTATTCAATTATGCATTTCGATCCATTTCTCATGCAAGTAATGTCTGCTGCTTAATTAATGCAGCTCCAGGACTACAATTATGCTGTCGCCCATAAGCGATTTCTTTAAAATTTTGCATCTGCAATAAACAAAAAAGTATATATGGGCTGAGCCGAGCTCCCTCAAGGGCTGCGGAAGATAGCACCAACCTTTCCTTTCTCTAACGACCACCTAGTAGGTCATGCACTCGCATGTACGCGAGTCCTATATTGCTCCTATACTCAGCGAGATGGATCCTATATGGGTCCCTTATTCGGGCATACTGGTCCTATATACTAAGCCATATGGGTCCTATATTCAGGCATCCAAGTACTATATGGGGTTGTCCTCAGCCTTATAGGTCCTATATATCAACCATGTGGGTCCTACATGCTTCCTGTATGAAGGCATATAGGTCCTGTATCAGGGCATATAGGTCCTGTATAAAATCGTATAGGATTTTTCAGTAGGGGCGAGCATTGATTACGCGCTCTTTTCTGACACTGCCTCCCACTTTAAGAATATTATGCAATAATATTCAATAAAACACAAAAGAAGCGCCCACAAGAGTCCACTAAGCACGAGTCCGTAAGTCCATAAATCAGTCCACCGCAAATCATACATGACTCGTGATATATCGATTGCAAACACATGTAACGGGTACACTTGGACTACACAATAACACATCTCTCGCGTAACAAGTACACTTCTACTATACAATAATACATCCCTCGCGTAACAACTACACTTGTACTACACAAAACACATATCTCAGATAACACGGCAGAAATACTAAACAGCAGGTACAACAGGTGTACAAAACTATGAGAAGTTAGTTTACAGAACACAAACACTATATCCATCTGCATAAATAAACACTCGGTGCACTCAATCAAAACGCTTTACACCACAGATAATCGGCAGCGGTTCTTAAATTTAAATTTCCTGTCCTTGGTTTTTCGATCGTAGGGTTTCAGATTGTGGTTGTGAGTCCCGGTCGGTTTATTTTTGGAATCGGGCGTGGAAGGTAGCTGGAAAGGCCTTGCCGGAGCCTTCGCTCGAGCTCGGGTGACAACTGCCGCGTTGTTCTCGTCAGCCGTTGATGTTCTTCCGCGTGGCTCTTCAATTGTCGATGGTTCGATCTTCGACTCTTCTTCCAAAGGTTTCGGATCGTCTGGGGCGCGAACTTCCTCGACGTTTCCTCTGATTAAGTCATACAGTGGGCTGTGCATACAAACAGCAATGACATTCCCACTGTACTATGGAGTCTCGACCTCAATGTTGGCTTCGGCAAGCTTCCTAGCCGTACCATCGATCAGGTAGACCAAACTGGTTTCGCCCGAGAGCTCTTCGTCTTTTACCAAGTCTCTTCGCACAATCACTGTGCAGCTGCCGGTATCTCGTAACACCGTGACTTGTTTTCCTGCGATTTTTCCGGCAAGTACAGGCATTACTTTAACGAGAAATTCTGGGCGTGGTGTCATCACAGCGTTAACTACCGGAATTCTTTTCCCGTTTCGTAGTTCTACAAAGCCGGCGTTTATGTATTCTTGGTGTTTTGGCGGGGCATACACACAGGATGCCTGGAGGGCTTCTTTTCCTCCATTGCGACTTGTATCGGCTTTGTGCCCAGTTCGCCCACATTTAAAACATTTGACATCATTGGGGCGCGTAAAATTGCTCCGACAATTGCTAGCACGATGGCCCAGTCAGTTACAAAGATACCACCTCGGAACAGGCTTCTGAGGGTTTCTTCTTTCATCGGATGTCGGTTTCTTAGCGTCCTCTGGCTCCTCTTTTTTGATCTTGGAGAGATTTGTGCCTCCCTGTGCTTCCAAAATTTGGTCTGCCAATTCCAACATATCTTAAAGCGATTTAGCTTTCCTTTCTTTCAGATAGAGTGGCAGGCTGGGGTGGCAACTGATGAGGAATTGCTCCTTGATCAGAAGCTCTCTAATCGCACCGTACTCCTGTGCAGTCTCTAAAAGTTCGGTCCACCTATCAAAATAGTGGCTGAGCCGCGCGGCAAATTGCGTGGAAGTCCCGCCATCGGCGGGCATTCAAGTCCTAAACTTGTCTCGGAAGCCTTCTACGGTGAACCTAAATCTCTTTAATAGAGCGGCTTTCAACCTTCTATAATTAGAGGTATCGGTTGGCGTCAGCCTACCATACACACTAAGTGCTTCGCCACCCAAACACGTGCTCTACGCAGTGGCCCATTGATCCTCTGGCCAATTCTCGCTTTTAGAAACTCTCTCAAATTTGTGCAAATAAGCATCCAAGTCATCTTTTCTTTCATCGAATGCCACGAGCCGCTTGCTTGGGTTCAGACGGAAGCTAGTTTCTTCCCTTTCGGTGCTATCGACTCTTGCTTGAGCGAGAGCGTCTGTGCGCTGCTGCAAACGAAGTCGTTCGAGTTCTAACTCGTGCTATCTTTGTCTTTCTCTCTCGGCTATTTCAGCTTCTCTTTCTTCTCTGATCTGTCACTCCTTTGCTTCTGTTCTTTTATCTGTCGTTCCTTTGCTTCTCCTACTTCTTTTCGCTCCATCGCCTCTCTTTCTTCTTTGGCCCTTTCGATCGCTAGCTTTTCTCTCTCTCTTTCTAAGGCTTCTTTTTCCTTCAGGCTAACCCACTTCCGTAGTTCCGCTACGGAAAGACCCATCTCACCAAGGGCAAGTAATTTCTCGAGATCCATAATGCCCTTCAAAAATCGAGCCGCTTGCAAAAAATATCTGCCTAGATTTCAACAATCGAACTGCTCTTTGCACACAAATTAGCAAAACGTGGTGCAACACTGAAAATCATTTACGATGGCAATGTAAACGACCCTAGGCTCTTTCTCACTACTGTGGACACACAATTTGCACAAGAAAGGTCCTATCGCGGACGCCAGAAATATTCTCACAAACCCCGTGAACAAGGCGCAAACGCTGGACCAAATTCCAAAGCCGACTTATCAGCTTCCGAAAATAATCCAACGAAAGCAAGGACAATTAAGAACGGGCCCTCTGGTGCGCCAGTGAACGCCGGTTGCTGTCCAAAGACCGAGTCAGAGCCCAGAGTTGTCAAAACACAACAAAATAGCCTTCACACAAGGCAGTTACACACACACGTGCACACTTAGACTAGACAACACAATACAATTCAGATGGGTATTAACAAACACAAGAAAAATAATTCACCACATGCACTAAGAGTCCAACACGCAAATTACAATATGAATAGGAATACTAAGTGTCCAATCGTATTCACCCGTGTTGGTCTTGTCAGACGATCTCGGCGTAGCTCGGGGCAAATCTCCAAGAAGGAACTTCTACCGGAAATGCAGACGCTCGATGAACTTGTCGACTAGCTTACCGGGGAATCCCTTCTTCCGCAGACACTAGGTCCTCACGTTACATCACTTCACCGGTGAAGACTGTCTTCCGATTCTCGCACTGCGTTTATATAGCCGTCGACGCTCCTTCTCGAGCCTTCGGTCGGAGTCGTGATCCCGTAGCATGGCCAAAGCCTGGGAATCTTCTAGACTTTTCTCGCACCTTCGACCGCCGCCGTCGGAGCTTCGTCGAGGGGGGGTGGTGCATGACTCATCCTGTAGGCGCACGCTCACGCTGCAGTAATCTCTCTTTCGACTCGCCGGGCGAGAAGGTGTCTGGTTGCCCGTGCTCTCTCTCACTCTCTCTCTCTCTCTCTCTCGTTACCGTTGCTTTGACGTCTAGACGTTTTTCGCGTCGGCTGTTTGAGGCGTATGAGCTCTCCCCCTTGTGTTGAAGCTGCCGCGGGCCCGGCGTGTTTCTTTCGCTGGCTTGCGTGACGCGCCGCGCGCGCTTTGATTACGCGCTCTTTTGTGACAATATATGAACACTTCAGCAAGAGAACTTTATCATTAAGCAGGTTGGTCACTGCGATAGAGCGAACAGGCCGCATTCCAACAAGCAAAAGGATGACCGTTTATTTCACAGTGCACTTATATAGACAGGGATTACATGATCCGTAACAAAAGGAATGCGCGCACTGGGTGCGCACTGATATACGACGTCACGCTATAACACTTCTTCCCCCTTACATTAATTTCGAAAGTCACTGGGCTGGTATCTGTTCGGGGGATGTCGCACACGGGCACTACGACGAAGAATTGGCAGCTCGGCTGTAGGTGCAGGGTCTGGCTGGTTCGAAGAGCCGGGGGCAGTTGTTCCGGGCGTGGGCGATTCAGGTACCGGAAGCTGCTGATTTGCAGACTCTTTCGCGCCTGGAACCCCGAGAGGTGGTTTGCCCAATCGACATCGGAGCATACGGATGAGCTGTGTCTTCCGGGGCTGTAGGAGCAGTTTGTACTGGCGGAAAGCTTGAGGAACCCGAGCTTGCGTAGCGGGCTCTGATGTGGTCCACATGCGTAAATCGCACAGCTTGCGACACTTTCACCAGATAGGTAACGGGACTAACAACTTGCGTCACGACACCATCGTCCCACGACACGCTTTCACCTCGCACAGTTTTCACCCACACAGCGTCCCCCACAGAAAAACATCGAGGAACCCCACGCGACACATCATGGGTTTCTTTCATGCGCTGTTGCTGCTCCCGCATGGAACGCGTAAAATCTGGTTTAAGCAAAGATAGCTTCACCCGTGGTTGTCTTTTCAAAAAACAATTCTGCCGGGGTCTGGCCAGTGGTACTGTGTGGAGTATTCCGATAACTCATAAGATAGCTGCTAAAACACTCCAGGAAGGAATGCTTCTTGTGGCTAAGTCCGTCATCTAAGACCTGCTTCAACAGAGCTTGTTTGGTTGTCTGCACTAAACGCTCGGCCGCTCCGTTAGAAGCGGCATGATACTGCGGCGTCTTAACATGCCTTACACCATTCACACATCAAGAACGTTGAGAACTCTTCCGAAATGAATTGCAGTCCATTATCACTCACCAGTACCTCTGGTAGACCGTAAGCTGCAAACACACAACGTAACTTTTCAATGGTTTTGTTAGCAGTAGTGGATGACACAGGACAGACCTCGATCCATTTCGAGAACACGTCGACGCGGACTAACAACGCCTGGGAGCCCTTTACAGCATAGTCGACGTGCACGCGTTGCCAGGGTTTTGTGGGACAATTCCATGGCTGCAAGGGAACAGGTAAAGCCACGTTCTGAACGGCCTGACACACCCGACACTGTCGAACGTAGCTCTCAATCGAAAGGTCGAGACCCGGCCACCACACAAAGCTTCTTGCGAGCGCTTTCATGCGGCTAGCTCCTGGTGGTCTTCATGCAATTGATGCAAAACCATTAGCCGAAGCTTATCAGGTATGATCACCCGTGATCCCCATGTTATGCTTTCTTGTTCTACTGATAGCTCATCGCGACGTGAATAAAATGGTCTCAACTCTTGGGAGCACTGCGAAGGCCAGCCATTTAGAATGAAGTGTGTCACGCGAGATAAGGTGGGATCACGTCTGGTAGCTTTAGCACGTCATTAGATTTTAGTGGCATGCTGTCAAAAAGCAAAAGACACTCGGGAGGCTCGTCGGCCGCTACAATAGGCCGTGGTAGCCTGGACAGAGCATCAGCCACTTCAACGTTTCTTCCTTTTCGATATTTTAGTTTATACCTATATGCTGCCAACGTCATTGCCCATCTTTGCATTCGAGCTGCCGCAAGTGTAGGCACAGATTTGTCTTGGACAAATATTCCGAGCAGTGGCTGATGGTCTGTGTAAAGAGTGAACTCTCTTCCATACAAGTAGCGGTGAAAATGTTTTAGCCCAAACATCAGTGCTAATGCCTCCCGCTCACCCTGAGCATAGTTCTTCTCAGCTGATGTAAGTGTTCTAGACGCAAACGCCACTAGCCTCTCTTGTCCCTCTGCAGTCTCATGAAAAAAAACAGCACCCAAACCATAGGACGAAGCATCACATGACAAAGCAATTGGTTTCGCTACGTCGTAAAAGGTTAGCACAATACTTTTCACAAGCAACTGCTTCGTAGCAGCAAAAGCTTCGCTACACTCCCGTGTCCACGGCCACTTTTTGCCCTTGCGCAACAGACGATACAATGGTTCTGCCACCCAGGCAATGTTGCTTAAAAACTTTGCGTAAAAGTTTAACATGCCAACATGCCATAACATGTTTAATAAGCCTTTAGCTCTGTTTGGTAAGTGGGCTCTGGCGCTTCCGTGACCGCTTTTATCTTTTCTTCCGTGGGATAGATACCGTCGACGCACACAGTGTGACCTAGATAAGTCACGGTGTCCTGAAAAAAAAACGACACTTTTCTTCTTTCAGAGTCACGTTGTAATCATTAAGCCGCCGCAGGACTAGTTCCAACGTTTTTGGCAGTCGAAGTTTTTTTCCGGACACAATGACGTCATCTATATAGCAACCTACGTGGGTACGCCCTTGAGCACCTCATCCATGAATGACTGAAAAATGGCTGGCGCGCTGGCTACACCAAACGGTAACCGCTGGAACTCGAAAAGTCCCATGTGCGTGTTAATGGTTAGCAGTGGTCGGGACTCGGTGGCGAGCGGAATCTGCTGATACGCGGCTGAAAGATCCAGCACACAAAACACCTTGCCACCCGCTGTTGCAGAGTAAAAGTCTTCCGGACGAGGCAATGGGTAGTGGTCGGTCTTTAGCACGGGATTTATTGTTACTTTGTAGTCCCCGCACAATCTCAGCGAGCCATCTTTTTTCTGAGTCACAACCACTGGCGTTGCCCAATCGCTTTGCATCAAGCGGCGTATAACTCCGCTTTTTTGCAGCCTTTCCAGCTCCTTTTCTACGTTATCTCGTAGCGCATGTGGAACGTTTCTGGCCTTGCCAAAGACTGGCGTACAGTTCTGTCTAAGAACTATCCTTGCTTGGTGTTCTTTACTACTCCGTGTTGCTTAGAAAACACCCCTGGGAACTTTTGTTGCACTGCTTCCACCTTGCTAGAGTCGCTTACATTTACGGACAACACACTTTTCCAGTCAAGCCCTAGCCTCTCGAGCGAATTTCGCCCCATCAGCAGTGGAAGCTGTTTGCCGTGATCTTTGACAATGATAACTGGCAGTCGTAAAGACTGGTTTCCGGTCGTAACGATAACGTTGCATTGCCCCTTCACTGGAACGGGTTCCCCAGTGTATGTTCTTAGGGTGACTCGCGATGGCTTAACACCCTCAGGAATTAGGGTTACAGCAGCTCCCGTGTCAATCTGCATGCAGATGTCTTTCCCTTCTACGTTTACTTGCACTTCGTATCCAGAACGAACTGTGTTAATAACATGGTACACATCTAATTCAGAGTCACTATCAGATCAGTCCACCACATTCGCAGTCTTTAGTTCTCTGCACTTGCTGGGACACATCTGTAAATGGCCGATTTGTGAACAGCAGTGACACTAGACATTCTTATACCAACAAACACTAGCGGCATGCGCCTTGCCACATCTTTCGCAGACTCGCTTGACGTCCTTGAATTTCCGAAGCTTCAATTTCTTTTCAGTTCCCTGAACTCTTATCTCCATGGCATGCAGCGTCGCTTCCTTGCCTTCTGCATGCAGTAACGCTGTTTGTCGCGCAGCCTGCTCCCGGTCCAAGGCTATCTTGCACGCCTTTTCAAAGGTTAAACTGTCTTCAGCAAACAAGGCGAGTTGCGTTTCTTCGCGTCTTATGCCTGCCACTAATCTGTCTGGCAGTGCGTCTTGCAGGAACCGACCGAAATTGCACTTCCTTGCTAATGCTTTAAGGACACTATGAAATCCTCGACGCTTTCTTGTTCTTGTGCTCGCTTGTTAAATTTGCAACGTTCGGCGATGACAGAAAAGCTTGGGCTATAGTGCTTCGTCAACAGCATTGTCACCTCTTCAAAGGATTTGTCCCCAGGAACGGCGGGTACTACCAAACTTTTGAGCACCTCGTACGTTCGTGGTCCTATCAGGCTCAGAAATACGGCCAGCTTCTTTTCCTCTTTGATATCGTTTGCAGTGACGAAATGCTCAAAGCGTTCTAAATAGGATTCAAATTTCTGCTCCTTCTCGTCGTACTCGTCCAGCTTCCCCAGTCGCGCCATTTCCAGTGAAGTGACTGTATACTTATCGGTTCGCTCTCCCGATGACTGCGTTGACTCGTTGCTGTGGTACCGACGATTTCAACCGTTCCGGGCCAGGGCTGCCGGCGCCTTCCTTTCCGTGGCTGTCGACCGCCGACTGTCTATGATACTGCTTCCGTACTGAGCTAGTGGAAGCGGGCACATCCCATCCTCGTCGCCAGTGCGATAGAGCGAACAGGCAGCATTCCAACAAACAAAAGGATGACCGTTTATTTCACAGTGCACTTATATAGACAGGGACCACATGATCCGTAACAAAAGGAATGCGCGCACTGGGTGCGCACTTATATGCGACGTAACGCTATAACAGTCACGAAACCAGCTTATTAGTTGTGAAACTGAAAGCCGCATACCTCTCCCGAAGAACAGATGAGCTGTAAGAGTGCAAGGAGAGTCAGTCCTGTGAATAAGTCGGGAAAAACGCTCAACTCTTAAAAATAAGAAGTGCACGGCTTAACAGTTTAGTATTCTATAACGGTTGATCACGAAGAATGAAAGCAACACGGGAATAAAAAACGTATAACAAGAACTACTGCTGCATTTGTGCACTGTTTTCTCTCTGACAATCCTCGAGTTCCCTAAAAATCTACGCAGGACAACATCGAGAGGTGATAAGTGGAGCTCGCTTCGTTTATAACTATTTGGCAAAACCTCGTCTCACATTTGAGGTACGGGCTGGGTAGTTCTTCATTTTTGTCGAAACGCACGATACAATTTATATATCACATATAGATTGCGTAACAACATGGTATGAAGTTTTTGGTGTAAGTCTGGCTAGAAGTCGCGTGACGCAAAAAAAATCATGATCCTTTCCATGCTGTGAAGGTGGATGACGAGTGAAGCTGTTTAGCACAAGGTACAGAGGCCTCCCCATTACTACGACAGAAAAGAAGGTAAATTCAAAATGGAGAACGGTAACTTGCCTTTCTGCTTTTCGTTTCTATACACTAGCGGGGACTTACTTTAGGCAAAAGGAAAACCCGTAAATCAAAAAGCCTAGGTATACTTTTTTGTAGCGTTAGCTACACTGGCCTAGCCAAGCCCGTTTCGCGCGGCACATCAAGAGCCGTGCTGCGCATGCGCAAGGATCAGTGATGTCACACGGCTTGCGCACCGGAGCCACCGGAGCCGGCACCTCTCGCGCACTCCGCCGCCGCCGCGCGCGACTCACCGCCGCCGGTCTGCGCATTCCAGAGGAGTGACGTCGTAGCCGTGGTAGACGCACTGGCGCCGGCGCGCGCTCGCTGTGCAGTCGCCGTCTGACACTGCGCTGGAGCCGCTGCGCTTCTGACTGGCGTTTGCCAGTGTGGTATAGCCATGGAGAAGGAGAGCGCAAATGCTGCTCAACAGCGCAGAAGAACGGAGAAGCTTGACTCATCGGATCCCGAAGTAGTTGCCTGGCAATTAGCGGTTGAGCGTAGGAGACAACCAGGAAAGCTAAGAATAATCAATTGAACCTTTGCTAACGCTACGTATATCCTGGCATAGCCGAGCTAAGCCACTGCAACTTTTCTTTTTGGTACGCACCATTTCTGGCTTCAGTGGCTTGAAACGAAGGCGCGGACAAAGGAGCAAAAAATTACCGGGTGTGCTTATAACTTTCTAAGAACTTGAAGGCGAAAGTCTAGTTGGACCCATAACGATGTGGAATGAAGCTCTGAGCCCACGCGGTGACGTATACAAGGCGCACAAGCGCGCTGCGAGCGCGTTGCTGCCGTTTCAAGAACGTTCTACAGGCGCCGCCACTCATATATCTCTTTATTCCCAGCGCCGCCATTGCCCTTTCCATCAACGTATTCCCGTGCCACCACTCACATTTCCCTCCTCCTCCCCAGCACTGATGAACGCGCGAATAGTGGCACGAGCGCGAGGCAAGCACGAGGCGAGCTCACTGACTTTTTCTACACCTCACACCTACCTTGAAACATAGAGACTGATGACTTTCGCCAAAAAAATGTCGATATCATTTTGGGACATTGTTGCAGCAAATTCAGAAGAGCCGCTACGCGGCATTCAAGGGCAGACAGGCGAATTCGAAAGACAGGGGGACATATTAAGTTGATCTATTTACTGCTTAAGTTGATCAAGATTAGACTGTATGCACCGGGGCACTCTGACAAGAGACAACAGAAAACTCAAAGAAAGACGGCGTGGTCTGAGCTTGATGCGGCCCTGCGCGCTTCTCCTTGGTCCGGCTACAGTGTACTTGAAGGTATTTTATTGGGCTTAGAGGAGGGAGCGGGCTGCTGTGTTGCATGTTGCCACCGGGAGGAGGCGCAGCAAGACGTTCCTCCTGAAGTTTCAACTATGTGAGCGACTGCAGACGGTGACGTTTGTCCTCGGACTCATGGTCCTTCGACGCATTCTCCGCTTTTGCACGGTACCGCTGCTACCACTGGTACTCGCGCAAAATACTTTTGAAGAATGCTGGTGGCGATATTTTTGCGACAGGGCCATCACCCTGTCAACGATGGGCGAAGCAGAAATCTGAGGGGGGGGGGGGGGGTCAGGACATCCGGACATCCCCCCTGGATCCGCGCCTGGAGGTAAGGCAGCATGAACTGTCTGTGCACATAGGTTTCGTGGTCAGGGGAAACCACGTGGTGCTTCCAGGGGCGTTTAGAAAGCGTGTGCTCGTCGTGTTGCTCGCAAATCATCCGGGAGTATCGGCCATGAAGCCTATCGCGAGATTCTACGTTTGGTGGCCTCGGATGGACGCGCAGATGAAATAATTTGCGCGGCACTGCACGGCGTGTCAAGAAAACAGGCATAGTGAACCCAGGACGCCTACCCACTTTTGAACAAAACCGGAGCGGCCATAGGGCAGAATCCATCTCGACTTTGCGGGGCCCAATGACGGTGTCATGTTTTTGGTGGTTGTTGACTCATCCTCAAATTGGGCGGATGTGGAAATAATGACGTTGGCGCGCTCGTCTGTCGTGATCGAACGACTACGTAATATGTTTGCAACTTACGGACTGTCGGACTTAATTGTGTACAACAACGGTGCAGTATTTACCAGCCAAGAAATGCAGTCGTTCCTCAAACTAAATGGTGTTCAATACATATATACTGCCCCTTACCACCCGTCAAGTAATGGCAGAGCGGAACGCATGGTTCATGAGTTGAAATGTGCACTTAAGAAGCAGAGTCCGGGAACACTAGCGTGTAAAGTCTCTCGGTTTTTGTTCAAACAACACTTCACACCACACTCAGAGACAGGCAAGGCCCCTTCAGAGGTCATGTTAAGAAAGAACTAGAGGTCAACCCTGGCAAGACTGCACCCCGGCAAGATGCACGCGGAATGCATGTGGAAGTTACCACGACAAAGTTTTCAGTGCCGTGACTGTTTATGTAATGAATTTTCGCCCAGGTCCAAAGTGGTTCGCGGCTCGTGTGCTAACCGTGACCGCACCAGGTGGTGCGAGTGCCTCGTTTGCTCTACCCGGACCCTCGAATTTGGTGCCTACGCCTTCCCCAACAGAACCACTGGTTTTGAGACGTTGAACCCGTCAGCGACGTCCAGTGCACCGTTATGGTTGAGATGACCAGTGGGAAGGGATTTGATATCGCATGCGTGACGTCGTGCGGTGACGTGCCGGCAAAGCAGTGAAGCATGCGCCGTTATCGTATCGGCCACCTTGAGCGCAGATAAGTGCGCCGCTTCATCTATTTAAAGAAAGCACTCTCGAAATAAACGGTTCTTTTCTTACTGGCCTATCGGCTGTCCTGGTGTCAGTTATTACAGAAAGTAAACAATGGATTTAAGAGAAAACTTGGTAAATTTCGGTCTCGGCGGGAATCGAACCCGGGCCTCCGGGGTGCTCGAAGAGGAGGATTTTCGAACGATTCCTTTTCCCGATGTTAATGCCTCTCAGCGCTTTTCACTTTCGTGATTGGTCAAGCGACGCTGCACCCAGGGCAGAGCGTCGAAGGCGGCCATTTTTTACGAACACGAAAAGCACTGAAAGGCACTAGCATCAAAAAAGATATCGCTACAAAATACTGACCGAGCCAGCCGAGCACGCTTCCGCGACTCCACAGCGACTCCAAGGTTCCAGTTGAATAAAAGTGTACCTAATGCGTGCGCCATTGCACAAGTGACAGTGCAGCCAATGAGAAGGTGCCACCAAGACATGAGAGTATAAAATGAGTGGTGCATACAGTAAAAAGCAATAATGTATCCAATTGAACGGCGCTAAGAGGTCTTTATAAACTGCTCACGAGCTAGCGAGCTGGTTGAGTCGCTTGGCAAGTTTTCATTTGGCCTTACAGAGGCGTGGTTAGAACGTTGGCGAGAACTTTCACGTGCAATGAACGCTCAGAACAAAAATATTTCGCCGAATGCACGTGAGCAGTTCTAAGTTTCTGCCGAAATTTTAGAACGTTTGTTTAATCGAAGCTTGTATACGCTAGCCTGCGCCGGAAATGTAACGCTAAAGCTTGTATGGCTGATACCCGTATTGGATATGCGGGTAGCCAGGGATATGTGGGTATGAGCCAGAGACAAGAAAAAAGAAAGACAGAAGGAAGGAAACAAAGACTGTCAAAAAGAAAAATATTGTCAAAGAAAAATTATCAAAGGAAGGAAGAAAGAAAAAAGCAGGTGCGCCAGAAAGCTGCACCGGCGCCGGATCACGTGACTCGTGCGACCAATCAGGGTCGTTTGATGTGTCGCGGCGAGGGAAAGGGAACGAAAGGGGGTTGGCGCGTGCTCTGTCGGGCTTCCCTTGCCTCAGATGAGTTTGGACTTCCGGATGGGAAAGCCGCGCGTGGTGGTTCCGCTGAGGAGCACGCTGAGTTTGAGCAACGGCGCCGCGAAATCGCTCGGGAAAGGGCACGTCATCAACGTGCCGATTCCAGCGTGATAGATTCCGAAGCCTAGGCGAAACTCTGAGTTGCGGACCCCGAGTTACGGGAGCGCGATGTTGAGGCCAAACGTCAGCGAAGAGCCGGCTACCCTGAGTTTAGGGCAAACGAAGCGGAACGCATGCGACAGCGTCCTCTTGCCACAAGCTTCGCTTACCCAAATTTCCTCTACAGGCAAAGGGCTCCGAATTTTTTGTTCTATTTTCTTTGTGCTCCCTGTTGCTTCGCTTCATGTTGCGCACGTACGCATACACGCGCACACATACGCGTCTTGTTCACGTGTTCTTGTTTGCATTCCGTAGCCACTGATATTATAATTAAGCAGTTGCCGTGGCCACGCTTCAGATAACATACTGGCGCAGAGGTGATGCATGAACTGAACTCACACGGAAAGACGGCGACGTCATTGTTTGAATATTATACGAAACAATCACGCACTGCTGCTCTGCCACCAGTGAGAACTCACCAAGGATGAATGCTTAACATGTGCGCAAGAGGAAATAAACAAGGCCCGAGAAATAAAGCAGAAAAAAAAAACAATATTGCCACAAAAAATAAAAAGGGCTTGTCACAACGTTGTTTTTGTACCGGCACGTGGAGAGTAATACAAGGACAGTAATCTGGCCATGTGATAAAAGCAGCTGTTATTGACCTCGCAGGAGTGCTATATACGCACTTGTGTACCATACAATTGGCGTCCAAAAATCACATGCTTTAGACTGCTGACGGAAACTCTCAGTGAGTGTTGGCGACAGAGAGAATAGAAAACAGCAAAAATTACCAGTAAGGGCACAATCAAAATTCGCGCAGTGCGCCCGGATTATTCTTTTTGTAAAAAAAAATCAGCCCCCCCCCCCTCAAAAAAAACTATGCTAAGCAGCTGACGCACCAAAAGGCCCTGTTATAAAGGCTCGGCTGCAAACGCAGAGCATTGGTGAGGTGCACATCGACGGAGACAGTAACCTTCATCAGACACGTCCCTTCGTTTGGCCATTGCTAGTTCTAAAACCATGTCATCATTAGCAGGTGTCGTAGTCATCCTGTCCCTGGCTTCGTGTCTTGGACACGTCCTAACAGCGGATCCTGGTGAAAATGGTACGAATGCACGTTCACTCTAGTTTCACTTATGATGTGTTTTAGATTTCGTGCTTACCTTAATTTAGTGCATCCTGGAGTACATTGGCGCTTTTCGGAGGACACTATGCACTCTGATATCATGACACTGTTAATGTTTGATAATTATATCACACTTTATGCAGTTGTCGCTATGTCCTGCGAATGAAGCTTCAACAACCTCAGTTTGCAGGAGCGGAGCGACAAAATGTTTCCGAAGCGTCCTGCTTCAAATCAATATGAGGTTCACAAAGCTGTAATTGATTTTCGGTCGACCACGGACTATACTCTTCTTTGTAAAGCTGTTACTCTGCGTGTGACAGTGTGACACCTTTTTGATTCTCTCTTCCTTGATCTCCCACTTTCTATTTTTTTTTATCCGTTCTGTAAGTGGGTGGGCGTGTTGTCCCTTCCAATAGATAATTGGTAGCCAGCGTTCCTTTCTATTCGTGATGTTTGTACTCTTTATATGTTCACATGATAAGTAAGAATAATAATTTATGAATAACGAGGTTCCGTAGCTATCCAAGAATGCATTCAGCGTAGGTTGGGAGGTGGTAATTTGGGGGCCCTATGCTCCACTACGTGTTATAGTTGGCGCTCCTTTTACCACCGTGCCTTGTGCGCGGGAGCCAACCTGTACTTCGAGCGGCACTTTTTCGAGGATCAGTTCGTAACCTCGTGTAACGTCTGCGACCGCCTCTGATCGCAGAGGCTGCGACCAGAGACGCAGCGTCTGAACGGCAGCGTCTCAAAGCATCTCCATTACCAGCGTGCCATCGTGCTGTATACCGCCGGGTGGTACCCCATGAAAACAGTAGCACAATCGATAGCGATACCGCGGGTACCAGTGGTACCATATCATAGGTACCACCGCACGGAATTATGGTGGTACTGTGCTACCATGCGAATCGTATCGTTCTGTCAGACTGCACTATTGTCGGGACCGCAAAGAAAAATTGTTAGGCAGTCACAAAAAAATCGTGATTGGTTCCCAAACAAAGCGAAATGCTTTAAAATGATTCGCAGATATATGCACCAGCGAACATCAAAGCCATCAGATCTCTATGACTAAGTTTGCACTCTCTTCGGAGGACCTAGAGGTCTGGTTTACAACAGCCCTAAATCTACCCAACACATTTCAAACTCAAGTGTTTCACTATAAGCGGTGCACTTCCTTGGATCTAGCCAGCTCTTTTGAAACCGTCTCTACTTCCTTGCCTAGCACTTATATAGTCTCTCCTATAAACGACCGCGGTGTAAGAATACTTTAGGTGCTGGCACTCGCCATGGCGTTGAGCTCGGATCAGATGTACTTCGTTCTAGCTTTAATACAGGCAGCTGCGCTCCCGGTACCCACCACAGGCTTACGCAGCTCGATTGCTAGCGCTTAAACTGTGACGGTGCCTAGGGCGCCCGGTTCTATCGTGGATCGCTCTACCAGCTTGTCGTCGTGAGAAAAATAAATTAAGGGTTCACTGGGTTTGATTGTAGTCATCTCAATTCAATACTGAATAAATTAGCAATGTTTTATAGGTGTTCTTTTTATCTTGTCCAATAAGTTTTCAAAAAGCGCCACCGCTTCCGGAAAGGTTATTTCTGTTGTGGCTAACAGGTGGCATCGCCGAATTTATCGGCACCCTCCTGCTGGCAATGCAAATGCTCTGCTGAAATGCCGAAAACATTGTCTCATTATTGCCGCCGCCATTTTGCGTATGCCAACTTTAACCGTTGAAACATTAAATAAAAGATTCCGACATGAATGCCAGCTTTCAGAACAAACTTAACCTGGGATTTTAATGCTTCGGCGAACGCTGACGTATGTGATTAGGCCTCAAAGAAGGCGATTCACTCAAGCGGTCATGCTCAGAGACAGCCGCGAATGTGAAGAATGCCTACCGAATGTGAATTTGTCTGTTCCTATTTTTTCAGGTGCTTGCGTGAACTTGGTGCTTCCAGACATTGCAGGACTAGGCGAAGTATACAAGTTTACTTGATTTTTAAAAATGTCCGTGTATGTACGTTAGTGTGCATGTGTAGATCACAGCTACAATATGGGATAGGCATCATGCCACAGACTGTCTCGAACAGTGCGGTTATCGGACATTCGCTGACTAATCCCTTAAAAGCCAGTTGCACTAAAATTTCACTTAGCTAAACTTGTGATAAATGAGTACTACATACCAATGAACCAATCTTGCCAAAGCCGCAGAAATGGTAAATGTATTTTTAAGGCGAGAGCCTTAAGTGGGTCGTTGCGCAATGGCCTTGAAAAAAAAAAAACGCGGCGTCTGGTGGAGTGGTACAAAAAACAAATTGCCACCATCCCGGCCTGCGAACGTGAATGTCCAGGAAAGCTGTATCAAACACCACACATGCCCGAGCATTGTATTCAGGCTGCATTTCTTCTGGTGTCTTTAATTTCTGTGGTCTACCAATGGCAGTCTTAGAATGAACTAAATGAGTTGCTAGACGGGTCTCCCTTTTATACATGAAAGTGTGGTGACGTCACTAAGTATATATATATATATATATATATATATATATATATATATATATATATATATATATGTGTGTGTATGTGTGTGTGTGTGTGCGTGTGTGTGTCAATGTTTGTTGGCTTCTTATGATATGATTAATAAAAATCGGGCCCCTCGGTTGCCTTTCTTCTGGTTCATATATATATATATATATATATATATATATCCTGTATGCCTGATTCCAAATAAACATATGCCGTTGCTTTCAATTGTTAACGTGGAGTTTTGTGTTTACGCCACGAAATTTTCCGAGCAATGAGAGGTACACAGCTTCGCTGTAAAAATACGGGTGACCTTCTCCGAGCGAGCGGCGGATGGAGAGGAGACGAGCAGCGCGCGAGCACAACAAACAGGTGTCGTTTCACTGACGTCACGCCGAGGCGGCGGCGGTTATGGCGATAGTGGACTGCGAAGCGAGAAAGACGGCGATGGAGTACGCTCGGCCGGGGCCCAACTGATTGCGCTGTAGGCTTCGGAAGTACGTTGCGGCCGAGGATGCTCGTAATGCGAGAAACGAGGTGCGGCGTGAAAAGCGGCGGGAGCAAAGCGTTCGACCGCGAGTGCTGCTTTCCCCTGCTGAGAGGATGCAACGTAAAGAACTCTGACCCCTCAGATCGCATCACTGCATGCATTACCAAATGTGCACCATGCGCCTTCAGGTGTCACTGGGGTGTAACGTGCTGCCTAACTTTTTTTTTGGTTATCAGCCTTCAAACAGCGAACGAAGGGTGCGGCTGGCGATGTCGCTATGACGAAAGACCAAGCACGCTGCATCAGAGATTTTCCAGCGTTCTGCGGAGAGCCACGGCAACTCATGATAGCACGCGTTGCCACGCCAGGAGAGCCATGGAGGGCAATCAGAGCGCGCGCTATTGTGTGCATCCCTGCAGCGAAAGGGCTCGTCGTGGAACTTCGCGATGGTCGCGGTATCTATGCTACGGCGCTCCGTATCTTACGATATGGCATAGGTGTGCTGATGAAATCTCCGAAGTCCTGCCATAGAGTGACGCATTAGGTCATGCGGTACTTCCGGCAGGGTGTAAGGGCATTTTTTTTCGTTTTTTTAAAGACAAGTTCTTCTTAGTCGACTTCAGAAAGATTCGGCGAATCTGGGATCAGGGTATCTTGTAACCACTTAAAAAAACGGGCGGTTAGGTGAGGGGTAGACTTCGTATGAACATTACAATGGTAATATGTGATACTTCGTCATGCAGAGAGTACGTAGCAATATTGAGCAACCGAGGATATAAAAAACGGAAGGTAGGTAGCAGAAAACTAGGTACGATGTGAGTCTCTGGGTCGCCACCTACCGTGCCGCCACCAAGTGTAATCTAATTTAACTAACACGCCTTCCACGAGATGGCGTGGAGTTCCCGAGTTGTGGCGAAAGCGAACGCCATGGAATGCGTGTGGGTCACAATGGAGCAGAGGTACCGAGTGGTGATAATGGGCAGAGTGATTAACGTACTGCATGGGAGTACAGGGATCCCGAAGCAAATAGCCAGTGGTGTTACCAATCTGCGAAAGGTTTCAAAAGAAGTGCAAATCGCAGTGTGCACGGTGTCAGAGGTTGAAAGCAGGGGTATGCAATTGAAAGGGCAGCGGTTTGCAGTAAACAGAGAAATCTGGATGCTAGCTAGGGCAATGAATTTTACGATCACTGACATCAAGCGAGAATAGCACCAAGCTAACCGCGAATGTACTTTTGTGCGTTACGGGATACATTTTAGCGAAAGTGTAGGAACACCGGTTTGACGTTGATTCGCGGCATGGGCAGTACCTTTTTTAGGCGGGCCCCAGGCAATCAGGAAGGAAGAATAAGTATTCAATGTAGTGAGACCCAGTAAGGAGCAGAATTAGATGACTAAGAGTTAAGCAAAGACTCACAAGGGATAATTATAGAGACGGTTAAAATTGGCAAATAAACTTGCAGGGTGGTCGCAAGCCGAAAGAATGACTGAAAATTGAAACCGAACACAAGGACGAAGCTATTAGCGTGTACACCTTGACCCAAACGCATCTACAAGATTTTAAGTAACCGCCTGTTATTGACAGTTTTCTATGGGAGGGATAAAACAGAATGACTGTGCCAAAGAAAGGCGGAGGCGTAGGCATGCTACTTTGGCGAGGTATGAAATGCCAAAGGGGCAAACGAATAAGGAGCATTTCTGGATTAGTGGCCCATGGGAAGGCCAAAAGAGGGGCATTGGAGCTGCTTACCTGTGGACAGGCAGTGATAGGAGAGATAAAAATAAAGAATTTATTGATTGCATTAGAAGCGATATTAATGAGTTCTAATAATCGGGCCAAGTAGTAGAAAATATCAATGTACAAATATAGGATTTAGTCGCTTATACGCATTACAACGGTTCTATATTGCTGAATTTGTGCAATTAACAGAACCTTATAGCAGTTAACATAGAAAATAAGTGTCCTAGACAGGTAACGTGGCAATGCGGGAACGGACAGTCATGTATCGACAACGCCTTAGTCTCAAAACGGTCCATGTACGACGACACCAAATGATGATAGATTGACATGTAAAAGCCTGAGTAGTAATCATAAATGTTTAAGCTTAAAATTTGGGTGAGATACTAACGCAAAACATGAATCAATGGCACCAGGATATCTAAAAATCTAAGAAAAGCAAATAACAGAGATCGCAAAAAGCATCGAGACGAAATTTGAGGCGTTTCTTATATGAGTGTGGGAATGGAAGAAATCGGTAGAAGTTATACAGCAGGATAAAAGACAGACAAGGAAAAAAATATGTTGGATTGGGAAGAGGAAACCCCTTAAGTTGCGGAACAGGGAAATCAAGCAAGCTATAGAAGACCGTAAGCAGGCGTCAAGGGGTCATCTAGAAGCCCAAAATTTGGGATTACACGAAGAAGTGGTCCTTAGAACGAACAAATGCCGAGAAAAAAAAGGGGTGGCGAGTGAGCTTGTTGAAGAGAAAAGAATGCACGAGTGAACGTTGAGTGCATAACATCCGCAAAAGAGGCAAAGACGCACCAAAAGGTTCTGGAACCATGTAAGAGCACTTGGAGCTTTAACTAAAGATTTGCAGATGGCTAAAGGGCTGAAGACGGTAAGATCTTCGAAGGAATTGATGCGCTGCGGTATATCAGAGACGTTATTAGTGATACCTTCAGCACGAAAGAAAGCCTAGTTCAGACTGAAACAGATACAGCAACAGCAGAGAAGCCTTAGAAATGAAAATTTAGCACAGAAAGCTGTTATTGCAAAAAAGCAGAAGAAAATGTCCCTAATGATGATAATACACAGCGCGAGAAGAAACACGGGGACGAATAGCTGACAGGGACAAGCACTGTCTCTATCTGCTATTCGTTCCCGTGTTTCTTCTCCCGCTGTGTATTATCAATATGAATATGCAACTTTCCCAGTCAGCCGCCTTAATAAGATCCTAATAATATGGCAGCAGGAGCCGATGAAATTCCGATACAGCTAATCGAAAACTGGGTCCTGAGAGCTAGGCATTGCTCACTAATGGCAGAGAGCAAGTGATTAGAACGAAGAAAATTCTGGTTGGATCGCCTGAAAGCAAGATGAACCCCATCTAGAAAGGCAAAAGTGATAAGGATAAGACGAGCTCGCACACGCGAGTTACGATAACGTCGGTGATTTATAAATGGCACTGCAAGCCATAAAATTAGACCTATCTGTCGAAGTTGGTGGGAAAAAATGTGCACTGGGGGAACTACAGATTGGGTTCACACCAGACAGTCGCTTAGAGCATAATCTGCTGGTACTAAGTCAGTGCATAGAGATTTCAGTCGCTCAGAATAAACATTTATGGATAGCATTTCTAGGTAATAAAGGAGCCTACGACATCGAATACAGGGAATTGATAAGGGATATTCCCAAGCACGAAGGCATAGATGACGATTTCATGGAGATGCTGAGGGATATATATTGACCCTTTTTCGCGGCGGCCCCGTGAGCGCTACAATGTTTGACCACGTGGTGCCGCGTCCATTGCTTGCCTCAGCTACCTCGGTTGCCTCAGTGCTTACATTCGATATACATGACGCCAGGTGCGGCTCAGGAAACCTCTGTTTCGGGAGACATCGTAAAAGCTAACTGGGTGAACGACACGAAGCTTTGATCACAGCTTTAGATGACACGTTAAAGCGCCTTTGCCGCTCGTTAAGTTTTGTCCAAGCAGCGCGAGCAACGTGTATGGAGCTTGTTCTAAAAGGGAGGCTAAAATGTATTCCAAGCTATCGAAACTTTCCGCTTATGAACTGAATCAATATTATTATGCTTTGTTCTTCATTATTTATTCGGCAAACACTTTGAGGCAGCGGCTTGTCACGTTTCTGACTCAGTGAATTTCTTCGGTGCGGTCTCTTTCTGATTTTCTGCCAATTCGCTGGCGGGTGCACCCAGCTG
Organism: Dermacentor silvarum; assembly: GCF_013339745.2. Taxonomy (NCBI): domain Eukaryota; kingdom Metazoa; phylum Arthropoda; class Arachnida; order Ixodida; family Ixodidae; genus Dermacentor; species Dermacentor silvarum. The sequence goes on along the minus strand of NC_051154.1, from coordinate 389,523,234 downwards.
AAGTACATTTCTTCTTGCTGTACACAAGGCTTCGAACGTAGCAGTTGTGTACTTTATAATAGCTTCTAGTAAAGGTGTATTATCGGTAGTAACTCACTCCTGTGGACCGTCATCAAACATTCAGCGTCGACCATTCGTGCGCGTTTGGTGTAGTCGCTGTCACTCATGCTTTGGCGCATTGATTCAAGTGAGCGCCCATTCACGTATTCTTAATACGTTGGCGATACAGTGTGCATAAGTTTACATGCGAGTTGGGATAGATGTGTGTAGATAACGTGTGCCAAACTTACTATGCCAGGAGCGGCGCTACAACCTAATGAACGGTAAACTCACTCTTGCCGATGTTCCGGGGTTGAAATCTTCTTTGGGAGGTTAGCGATACAACGCTGGCGGATGAGTTAAATTATTTTATCCACGAGCACAGTCGTGCATCGAGAAGGGCTGGCAACACAGGCGTCCGTATGTAGCAACAGTCCGTGAACTTGGTTACATATTCATTCCATTCTTTAATATGGTAGTCACTATTTTTGCAGCCAACTACTGCACACATCTTCAATCCACCGCTCCACACTTCGCAGCATGAACTGAGCAAAGTGCGTGAGCGAACACCCAGTAGCATTTCTGACAGCTGATCGTGCAGAAAGAGGGCAGAAAGGGTAATGGTTTCGTATCCGTGTGCTTTCGCGGAGGCAACGTGCGGCGCGCCACCGACAGCGCCTTCTCGTTTCTCGAGAATGAACTGCTGCGCTGACAGGACCAATAGAGACAACTGAGAAAAAATTGTATGGGAAGTCCGAAAATGCAATGAAGTGGTGGACATTCCCTGGTCATCATTGCGACGAAGACCGGTCCCATGGCCGAACCGTCTGTAAAGTCATATATATATATTATATATATATATATCAGTGAAGTAAAGAGTAACCGCAGCCGGCACAGAAGTAGTTCAAAAATAGAAGCACGTAGGAAAAACATAACAAGACTTTACTGACGTTTCGGCCGGGGTCCGGCCTTCATCAAGAGTGCGTGTACAAGCATACAGAGCTCAATGTATACCTTTTTGCCGTAAGGGTGAAAAGAGACAAGAAAAAAAATACAAAGTGGAAAGAAAAAATATATATACAAAGTAAAAAAGAATACAACGAACACGTAAATGGAAAACTGCGCGTGCACAGAGTGGAAATATATATTATATATATATATATATATATATATATATATATATATATATATAGCAGCAAGGGAACCGATGTGCCCAATTTTTCTTAATCATAGCATAACAAGCCAACAATGACACCAAGGACAACATAGGGGAAATTACTCTTGTACTTACCAGGTGAATTAAAGAAATGCTAAATTAATGAAAATGAAAATGAATGCAGAAACAACTGGCCGGAGGTCGGGAACGAACCCACATCTTCGCATTAGGCGTGCGATACTCTCACCATTGAGCTACCGTGGCACCGTTTTCCCATCCACTTTCTGGGGTATTATGTCTTACAACTAGAACTAACACTAGGTTTGTGAGTGGCGCTCCCAGGATTAGTTCAAGTTGTAAGACATAAATACCCCTGAAAGTGGATGGGAAAACGGAGCCGCGGTAAATCAATGGTGAGAGCATCGCACGCGTAATGCGAAGACGTGGTTTCGTTCAGCCAAGGGGGGGGGGGGGTGATTCAGCCCCTACCCCCCCCCCCCCCGACATTTTTTCGTGCTGGCATGCACCTCCGACCAACACAACCACCGGCGCCGAGAATCATTCTGGATTTTGTCTACAATGTCTTTTCACGCTCGAAAAGACATTTCCGAACACATATTGCGACTTGGACTGGATTTCATGGCAACGCACTTGCAACTGGAGTCACACAAGGCAGGGAGCCCATCCGAGCAAAAACTTTCAAGGGCGTTTCGATAGCGAGCGGGCGCGTCGCGGTATCTCGCAGCGGCCGCGGAATCTACGGAGCGCATGAATTTCAATTGCGAAACTTATGTGTATAGATTTCTCATAAACTCGTGACGCGAAAGGTGCACTGACATTGTCAAAAGGCGTGCTTTAGATTTTCAATTCTGGAACTTTATGGGCTTAAGGTTGTTATTAACTTTGGCCAACATGAGCGCAGTTGGAGCCCTCGTGTCCAAGCTGTTCCAGAAATGAAGCACGCGCTCGCAGTCTTCCACACAGACCAAAATACTAAATATCACCGTGACTGTTGGCTGGCAGCTGATAATTTCCTCCAAACCTTTTCAGTAAGTGCACCCTATGTGATCGATCACCCGGACCAGGGCTGGCAAAGTAAAATAAGAGAAAAGAGAAGAAAGTTAACGGCCTATCATTCAGGCAGTTCTTTTTTGCGGGTCACAAGGTTTGGCTCTCCGTGGCGATGAGGACAGTGATCCTATGGATTTAAGCAAAGCCCCCGCTGAAAACACTGGTATTTTCAACACTGCTTCGCTTGTGAGCTGATTGTGGAAATACATATCAGAAGAACATTGGAAAGTTCCCCAGTAATGCCCCGTATTTAAGCCCAGGTGTACAAAAACAAATTATAGAAATGTTGTGGTGAAATTATCAAAGAAAGCTAGATGCAAAAGTAAACGCTGGAGGGCCTGCTTTTCCGTACTTGCTGACGAATGACGTATATTGCTGGAATCGAACAGCTTACTGTTTGGCAAGGTTACCTAAACAAGGATGCCAACGACATCGTAGAAGTGTATTTAGGTTTTAGCACCGGAATGCATGCCCTCTCTCATTGCGACTGCAGGTTTAAGTAATGCGTACAAGGTACTGCAGATCAAAGTCACCCTTCCAGTGACCACTGCCAGCGCAGAGAGAATATCTTTAACATGAGATACTAAAACACTACTTGCGCTCTACAATGTCTGAGGAACGCATGGTTAGTTTGGCGTTTCTGGGACGCCACAGAGACGTCGGCATCAACGTGTCCGAAGTCATTAACCGCTTCGCTAACTTCCCCGCCGAGTGTAGTTTATCCTTCAGATAGCGAAGCAGCAAAAATCAATGCACGTAAAAAGCTCTGTTCCTTCAGGTCCATAAACTCGTAATTATGAAAACGTATGACTGTCATTAGCTTTTAAAACCGCAGAAATTTTCACGTTTATTCTAACAGTTAGCATCGTGATCGAAATTATCATGTGAATACGAAAATTACGAGGACATAAATAACCAATTTTGACCGACTTTACTGAACTGAAAGCCCGGCAACGCGACGTTCTTTTCCTTTTATGCCGCTAGCAATTATATGGAAACTTCAACCGCCATTTCTGCCGTCGGCTGTTCACCGTCGCCGTCGCCGTCAGGTTCCCTATAGATTGAAATCTTCGCGCGCGCCGTACTGCCCGAGCGGAAGCGTGCGGGGACGCGCGCTATCACGGAGAGCGAACGCCACTCAATCTCCCGCGCGCAGCAAGGAAGCGGGAAGCCAGCGCCGGAGGAACGGGGGGGGGGGGGGGGGGGGCGCACTTCCACTCTGCAACAACCGCACTCGTCGCTCGCTCGCAACCGTCTCTATATCCACACGGCTCTGACCTTTATGCGCTGTGCATTCGCCGCTCTGTTTCCGTTGAAGCGATAGTACCGCACGTACCTACTGCGCCCGTGCCTTGTCTTTGCCAGCGTTTTGACTGTCGTGGTCTGCAGTCATTCAGTGTGATCTATTTCATGTTTGTTTGTGCGCGCTCACACCAACGCTTGTTCATTCAGTTAGTAGTAGTCGGGCCACATTTTCCAACGCACGCTACACATGCAATGCTGCCCGTATCGGCAGTGCAGCGCTACAGGTGTGTCCCTACGCACGCGCTGCCCACGGGAAGCGCTTCTCATCAACACCACCGTTTCACACCGCGCCTCATCGTTGTCATCGAGTCTCTCTTCATGTCGGTCTACTTACGCCGCAGCACACCTGCTTACTTAATCAGCTCATGTTTACTACAATTCATATTGCTACCAAAGCCGCTCACCTTACTTCGTATGGCATTGCTGTGTTGCTATCGCATTCATTGCTTCGCCCTTAGGACGAAACTGTGACATTTTTTTAGCTACCTGATTTTACTTCTTTTTTGAACCGAAGCAATACCCTTCTTTTATTTTGGGTACAGAATATTTGTTGCCACTCTGCAGGCAGTTAACTTACGCAATTAAGCGACACTTTTTTGCCCTTTATGGAGTAGTTGTATCTTCGCATTTGTATATTCCATTCTATCTTCGCATGTCTAATGTATATTTTGCAGAACTCCTGCTTTTTATATGCACTCACTGTTGCGACTATAACATCATTGTAATTACAATACAAGATGGGTAACACTGCTCCTGCGCAATCTATTGTAACGAAGACCGCGTCATTGAGGTTTTTCCCTGGCCGTTGCAGGTGTACAAAATGTAAACAAGGTTCCTGAATGACTAAGATTCATCAAAATATTTGTCCTCAACATGTTCATTTCGTGGCCTTTACGTTTTTCATATCAGCTATATGCACTGCTTTGCTGGTTTCGCATTGATATAGTTCTAAAGTTCGTGTGATATTTGGTTAGTTATTAAAAATGACAAAAAAACACGGAAGTATTGATATCAGTTAGTTCTGCCACGATTTTTGAGACATACGAATATATTCGTTTAGGAAAAAATACATATTTTACGTGACATTGCGTAGCGTTCAGTAATTCGTTTGCAATCGAATATACAATGGCATTGGCAATGCAGTTATTATTCATGCATTTGATCCCTCGAAAAACTCGGGAAGGAGGCGTCCTGCCGCTGCAACGTGACTCCCCCCCTCCCCCTCCCGAACAAAATTACTGTTCCCCACCGGCGGCCACTTGTTTATTCATCCATTTCATTTTCATTAATTTATCATTTCGTATATCAATTCAGCTAAGTACAAGTACTTAACCATATGTTGTCCTTGGTGTCACTGTTTGTTGGCTTCTTATGCTATTATATATAATATTATATCTATATATATATATATATAAAGAATAACGAAAAAAGAGGCAACAAAATGGTGGTATTGTGGTCCATTGAGGGCAGGTGCACAACACGTGTTCACTCGTTCCTTCAACATCCGCAAGCACATACTAATCTATCCTTCAATCCAATGCGATAAGCTTTCCTAAACCCGATGTACTCAACACATTCAAACAAACAGATGACAGTTTACGTGCATTGTCTAAAATTTACGTATGGTGTCTTCGAATGCTTTTTTTCTGGTGTAAATATGACTTTTATGTTATGGTTTTTCAACTGTGACTTCAAATTTTGCGCACGACTCAAATTCTTTATGTACCGCATGTTTCTGCCTTTCTTCGACGGGAGTGGCTTGGCTACTCAAGCTGCAGATATGCAGCTTTTACCGTGCTATCCTCACCATAATAAGTACATTCTGTCGCGTTACAAAAGTACTGATGTGAAATAAACCAAATATCAAATCTCAAAATAAATCAAGGTTCACAGGAAGGGAGTGATTGAGAGAAATGATATGGCAAAAACAGAGTGCTTCACCATAAGTGGGGCTAATGGTTGGCTGCCCTAGCCTGGGGCAGGGGCAAGGGTGGAAATAAAAAAAAACAAGAGCAGAGAAAGATTGCAAAGGCGCAAAAAAGAAAAGGAGGGGGAGCGACACGGTCAGGAGTATATATCGAAGTGAATTTAATAATCTGCTAATAATAAAGATTTTAGGTTGGACTACAGTATAGGTTAGACAGACATTAGTGATTTAGTAGTCTTAGGAATTAATGCATAGGAACCAAAGCGCCAATCATGCTAATATATCCAAGGTGGGATCTTATGGCTCTACAACGCGAAAAACACGCACCTCTGACCTCCTCTCCCGCCCTTACAAAAAAAAAAAAAAACTAAAATGTAAACTTGCTTTCCAGACATCGGAAGGAATGTCTATATACAATTGTTGTTCATGGTGCAAACTTTGTAATCGCGAAAACAGGAGCGGTGTTACGAGAATCTTTAATAATGTTCGCGACACCGTTTGTTTGAGCTGTAGAAGCAATATCTTTTTTTCTAAATTAAAGCCAACCAGGCTGTCGAGTGTCTGTTTCAGCGGACTCACGGCTGAGACGCTCGACTTCGGTAATTCACCTTCGTTATTACGCCATGAGAAAATGTCTTTTAATTTCCGCACCACACACTAGTGCGTTCAAGTGTAGGTCATGTTAAATCTTAATTGCAAAAAGTACCTGGCTGGCTCTTTAAAAAGCGGGCAAGCTTGCACTCGGTCGTACAAACCTTAGGCACAGCGAAAGTGTCAATCATCAAGTCTTACTTGCAGCTACTGCTGGGTATTAACTTGGTTGCTGCTAGGTCTTAACTTGGTTTAACTTAACTACGCATGTAGGATAGTTCAAACAGTATGATCTCGAATGCTCACTTTCGGAGGTACCTTCCCTTTCGCGACATTTCGCGTGACTAGCGCTAGATGCGTCAGTGCCTACGAGCAACAGCGTTCCTGGCATGCCACAAACGCAGGCAGGCAGGAGTCGTGTCTGTGTCGGGCGAAGCGAGCGCGCACCTGCGCCGGCGGTTACTAGGCAATGCGGGCGGCGTCGGCAGCAGCTGTGCACGTTGCCTCTTTGGTGCTGCTACAATTTCTTTCTCTCCCTATCTCGCTCTAATTTATCTTTCCCTCTACCGAGCACTGCGCGTGCCGCGCGCATGCTTCCTTCCCTCTCCTTAACGTCCCATGTCAAGGTATCATCGGCACGGCACGGAGAGGAGGCGAAGCACACGCCACTCCGCGACGTGGTTGCCGGGCAACGCAGTGACGTCATAGCTCGGCGAGGTTTTGCGACAGCAGGCGCCTCTTTTTACGGTTAGCTAGAACAGCTTCGTTGTTAGCAGCATTTCTGAATCACTGTGAATACGTCCATGAAAGGGCGATATTGCCTTTAAAGGAGATTAAAGTGATTCATTTCTAAGGAAAAGAACAAAAGGCGGTTGGCAACGGCTCAAATAATTTCGCACACCAGCTCATGGTGCCGTCAGGAATACTGAGGGAGTCCTTTCGATTATAGCGAGTTCTTTTTTTACGGCAATCATGGGCAACATTGTCCTTTAAAAAAAATTCTAAGAGTTAGCAAGTTGAAAGCTACTCCCTCAGCCTAAACCGTGGAATGCGAAAAAAAGGTTCGAATTCCTCGACTTCACACTGATGTACGGGCGCTGGGGCTTTCAGACGAATTTAGAAAAACTAATGGAGGCTATAAGCTTGTTTTCCATCCCAATATTCAACTTTTTGCCGTGACATTTACCACAATAAAGCTCTAAAACATTACGTTATCGGTCTAAGCTGATTTTTTTTATTAGCATCCTTTCAATTTGAAGCGCAAAAGTTCTAATGACCGTTGATAGAATACAGCCGCATAGGGCACATTAAACTCCATGTTCTTCTCCTTTTGTTCTAATCGAATGAATGCAAATCATTGACCACGCAGTGCTTGGGCGACGCCCTCCAGACATGCGGTACATCACAGGCAAGTGACTTTTATCAAATCTTTGGATCTGCAATTAACAAAGCAACACTTCTTTTAGCAACAGTGATGAAACCTAGAGTCAGGTAATATTGAGGCATGAGCACAATAGAGAAACAAAAATGATAACAATAAGACTGCATATTCGGTCAAGAAAGATGCTATGGCGCTCGAGTGGTGGCCAGCGGCAGATTTTGATGGTTGAAGGGTTTCTTTTAAGCAACTAACAAAATGCTACGTCTCTGGCAACACTTCGTGGGCAATAGACACAGGTTTCATATTTGCTCGCGAAAGTGCACTTTTATATAGCATATCGACCGACCTGTTCTTACAGGTCGTGAGCTTTAAGCTTTTTAAATGATATCCGTACATATACGTAGCACAGCGTACACTTTTAAAATTAAATATGAAACTACAAAAAAACGGAACATTTCTATTTTTACTACATACCATTTCCTCAAAGGTAGAAATAGAGGTTATATTATGTTTTTAAAGATCCCCCTTTCCTTTTTATGGTCAAAGACAGAAATTGTCTTCGTGTTGACAGAATGGTCCCCATACAGCAAAGCTAAAATTTTGTCATGAATATTGTGAGCGGCCTAATATTTGTTCCTCCCTTTGCTATCTTCAAATAACATTAATCTTCAATAACAGTTACACTAGCCACACATAAGCAGAAAGATCTCGTATCCTCGAGTCAATCGGTTTTAATTTTTGAATAAGATATAGTTGCAATCAGGGCGAGCTATGCTGCTTTGATCATGACTATATAAAGTATGAAGTCGTAGAGTGGATACTTGGATGTGTCGCGAAGTGCCGGGTGTTTTGGAGCCAGGTGTCTTGTCAGATGTCACATCTCAAATGTTGTACGTATCGTGCTTATCCTTGCATGTATGATCATGTATGAGCATTTGACTTTTTCGTACTACATGAATGCTGCAGTAATGAGGGGAGTAAAATTTACTCCACTAATGGAAAAAAATCTATCTAATTTTTACGGTAAAATTACAGAAAAGCCCAAAGTCAAGTTCTATTGACGGTTGATAGAATGCAGCCGCATAAGGCACACTAAACCCTCTAATCAACATAATATTGCGGTGAAATCACAGAATATTATATAACCTAAAACAGAAGAGAACAGAAAGGATATGTTGCAAAAATTGCCATACCCTTGCTGTTTATTTCACAAACACAATTTTAACAGTGAATGATCCGACGCTGCTACAGCGGATAGTTATATCTAGTATTGCACGTGTGTCCAGGCTCTTTCGTTCAAGGTCCCCGGTTAAGCAGTAGTGCTACTCGCAAACTACCACCACGTAACTACGTAACTTCATAACTACCGTAACTACGTAATTTTACGTAACTACCACCACTAGCCTACGTAACTTTATCACTTTGTTGCGCATCTTCCATGTTTGTCGTAAACCTGACTACAATCATTTCTATACTTCTAATAATAAATATTTTACGCACTATAAAGCGAATGTTTTTAGGCGACTATGGCCTCTGTACAACAATGTTACATCTACTACCAATTTATTTGACCACTGACAACTCGTGAGCCAACGCGCCCTGTCGTGTTCTTCATCTTATCTGTGTGGTTTCCATTATCGCGTGGGATGTTGAATTCTGAAGATTATGACCGCTTGCTCGGCGCTCTTTGACCCTATTTGGCCCTTGCACGAGTGAACACCTGAAATCATCATCATCATCATCATCATCAAATTTGCTCTATAAACATTCCTTCGGTTGTGAGCATATGCTTAGTAATAAAAATAAAACATTTTCAATAATAATCGCTCTATGAATTGGAACAGAAAAGATGCTGGAAGCTTCTACAAAAGGTTGCCCTCTCTATCTCTCTACGGGTGCCGTTCTCTATAGCGAAAGAGCTACGGCAAAAATTTTGTCAGTATACTTTTATGGATATATTACAATCAATTAGGTTTACTTTTTCTAAGCCCATTGATGACTTAGCCCAGGCAATGGTTGCTGGTACCCACACGACCAGAGCGGTGACTAAATCGGACACGAGTAACGTTGTTTTTGGAACCGGCTAACACTGGGGTCCTTTATAGGCATTATAGCCACCAAAACAGAGACAATTGAATGAAATGAACAGGAATGACCCTGTAACCTTAATGTTTGATAATTAAGATCAAAAGTATGTAGCGCGCAACAATGACACCGAGGAAAGCATAAAGGTATTACTATGCATGCATTACACTGGAATATGAATCCACGGTACATATGCTATTTTCGATCCACATGCACTTTTAACAGCGGAGCTGTTGAAGCTAACCGTAAGAACTTAGTGCCCAAACATCAAACCAGTTTTACGGAAAAGCCGGTTATCCGGTTATTCGATTCACCTGTTATTCGAATTGGAACACCGGATAAACCGAGAGATCGGTTATTCGGTTCGTTATTCGGTTAATAGTATTTGAATATTCGGATAGCCAGACATTTCTTCTTTCTGTACTTGTGCCGAAATTACTTCTCTTTCTCTCGTGTATTCTTATAGTTGTAGCTATAAAATGCGAAGCATTTTTTGGCGAACATTTACCACTTGAGAGTACCTGTCTCGCCGCCTACGTCTTGGTGCTCTCATGGTCGTTTCGTTAAATTGGTAGGTACCAAAATTGGCATAGAATGACAAGAGTGTATGACAAACATAAATGATAGGTCATGACATGCGTGTTATGTAGGTCATGAAACAGCCGCATATGTGTTGGTGATCTCATGGTCGTTTCATTAACTTCGTAGGTACCAAATTGGCATAGTATGACAGAAGTGTATGACGAACATAAATGATAGGTCATGAGATGCGTGCCATGTAGGTCATGAAACAGCCGCCTACGTGTTGGTGCTCTCATGGTCATTTCGATAGCTTGGTAGGTACCAAAATTGGCATAGCATGACAAGTTAATCATTGTTGAGTGCTAATCATTTTTCGCTGAGTCATTGTCATTTCTGCTGAGTCATGCTCCTGACTATGACTTGCACCATCATCCTTAAGTGTTTCCTTCACTTAGTGCCACGTCCGAACCCATTCAGCGGTTTTAAGTTTTCTTCTATTCACATCCTTTAGTGTTTCCTTCTCTTAGTACCCATGTCCGAACCCATCTCAGTTGTTTTTGAGTGTTAATATTTTTTCGCTGAGTCATTGCCCCTTTTGCTCAGTCATGCTCATTACTATGACTTCTATTATCATCCTTTATTGTTTACTTCCCTTAGTACCCACGTCTGAATTGATTTCAGGGGTTTTTAAATGTTGATGTTTTTTCGCTGAGTGATTGTCATTTTTACTGCGTCATGCTTATGACTATGACGTCTACCGTTATCCGTTAGTGTTTACTGCCACTTAGTATCCATGTCCGAACCCATTCCAGCTACATACGAAGTTAACTAAAACGACCATGAGAGCACCAAGACGTAGGCGGCAATGTAGATAGATAGATAGATAGATAGTAGATAGATAGATAGATAGATAGATACTGTCAAAGTGTCAAATGTTCGCCAAGAAATGCTTCGCATTTAAAAGTCGTAGTTTTGCCTGAAAGGCGAAGCACCGATTGCGATAGCAAATTAGTAGACAGCTATACAAGTAAGGATAGTATTTTTATCGGCCGTATAAAGTTGGACACATTCGCTTACTAAACTGTATTAACAGCATGGTGGTCAGCGCGCACAAGGAAACATGAATAGATCCCACTCGACGACCGCAGACAACCGCTGTCAAAACGCTGGCGTGAGAAAATGTAGCAGCAGCAGCAGCGAGCGAAGGTTCGTGGGGTCTGTCGCTTCAACGGAAACTGAGTGGCGAAAGCACAGCGCATACAAAGCCATGAGCCGTCTGCTGATCGCTTTCAAGATACGGTGCGGGCGACTGCCCGCAGCCGCGCAAAGTACGCATTTGTGGGCGGAGTAGAAGCCGCATCCCCTCCCTCCCGCGCGGCCTTCCCGCTTCATCCTTTCGCGTGCGAGAATGAGTCGCCAGTTCCCCTTGCGCTGTTGGTGCGGCTGCACAACGCTCCCCCACTCTCCGATGCCTCCATGGTCTTTCGCGCGACGGTCGCGTTTGCTCTCCGCCGTACGTTGCCTCTCTGTGAAAGCGTGCGTCCTTCGCGCGATTTCACTCGCATATAAGCATACGGCGCAGCGGCGACGATTTTTTCGCCGTTGGACAATAATCGAAACCTCACGGCGACGGCCAGGCCGAAATCCGCTTGGAGTGTCTATATAATTGCTATTGCAATAAAATCTAAGGCGTACAGTTAAGAGTCATGAAAAGAGCGGTAGGTATGAGAGAGGAAAATGGCGACAACCGATATTCCAGTTGACAATAAAATAAAAAACTGGACCTGGGCAGGCAATGTATTGCGTGCGGCAGAAAACCGGTGGATTATTAAAGTTTCAGAATGGGTGCCAAGGGAAGGGAAGCGCTGTCGAGGATGGCAGAAAACTACGTGAGGTGATCAAATTGGAAAATTTGCCGGCGGAAGTTGGAATCAGCTAACGCAAGACAGGGGTAATTGGAGGTGGCTCGAAGAGGCCTTCGTCCTGTAGTAGACTTAAAGAACTTCGTAGTAGACTTAAAGAACTGCCCACGGGAAGATCTTCCCGTGGGCAGCGCGTGCGAAGGGACACACCTGTAGCGCTGCACTGTCGATCCGGGCAGCATTGCATGTGTAGCGTGCGTTGGAAAATGTGGCCCGACTATTACTAACTGAATGAACAAGCGTGGTGTGAGCGCGCACAAACAAACATGAATAGATCACACTGAATGACTGCAGACAACGACTGTCAAAACGCTGGCAGCAAGCAGCGGGCGAAGGTACGTGAGGTCTATCGCTTCAACGGAAACTGAGTGGCGAATGCACGGCGCATAAAGGTCAGAGCCGTGTGGAGATAAGCGACGGTGCGAGCGAGCGACGAGCGTGGTTGCCGGCAGAATAGAAGTGCGCCCCCCCCCCCTCCCAGCTCCCTCCGGCGCTGGCTTCCCGCTTCCTTGCTTGCGCGCGGGAGATTGAGTGCGTTCGCTCTCCGTGATAGCGCGCGTCCCCGCACGCTTCCGCTCGGGCATACGGCGCGGCGCGAAGATTTTATCTATAGGGAACCTGACGGCGACGGCGACGACGACGGCGACGCCGAGGGCAGAAATCCGGTTGAAGTGTCCATATAATTGCTATCGCAATAAAAACTATCGTCAGCATTGGCTCGAGCGTCGTCGTGTTTTTCAGCGCACGGCGCCTCCTCACTGCTTGGCGCTGAGCCGTGCTCCCTCAAGGGCTGCAGAAGATAGCGCCAACCTTTCCCTTTCCTCACGAACCACTTACTACTACCTCACTACTGGCCAGCGTAGCCCCCGCTATCTCTATTCTATTATGCCGCGTTCCCCTGAGCAGAGTTGGGCCCGGCTACGAAGCTAGCGTGGCAAACCTGCTTGAAGCTACGCCCGACAAGAGTTGAGCCCTGCTGGGAGGCTAGCAAGGCTAGGCAGGCGGCGCGCCTCGGCTGCTGACACGCGCGCTTTCCCTCGCCCCACCGGCAGCTCCGCGTGCGTCTATCGACATGCCGCTGATAAGTGAAAGGAAGGCGAGGAGGGCGCGGCGCCCCGATGGGGGGAGAGATAGACGGCTGCCACGCATGACTGTGCATGTGTGTGCCCGCTCTGCGACTGCGGCGGAAGCGCGCAGCCCTGCCGGCCTCGGCTGCCTGTGCCTCCGGATCTCTCCGGTCTCCCACCTGCAAACGAAAAATGTCACAGTTTCGCCCTAAGGGCGAAGCGATGCATGCGATAGCAACACAGCAATGTCATACGAAGTAAGGTGAGCGGCTTTGGTAGCAATATGAATTGTAGTAAACATGAGCTGATTAAGTAAGCAGGTGTGCTGCGGCGCAAGTAGACCGACATGAAGAGAGACTCGATGACCACGAGAAGGCGCGTGTGAAACGGTGGTGTTGATGAGAAGCGCTTCCCGTGGGCAGCGCGTGCGAAGGGACACACCTGTAGCGCTGCACTGCCGACCCGGGCAGCATTGCATGTGTAGCGTGCGTTGGAAAATGTGGCCCGACTATTACTAACTGATTGAACAAGCGTGGTGTGAGCGCGCACAAACAAACATGACTAGATCACACTGAATGACTGCAGACAACGACTGTCAAAACGCTGGCAGCAAGTGCATATATACGCCGCAGCAGCGGGCGAAGGTACGTGCGGTCTATCGCTTCAACATAAACTGAGCGGCAAATGCACGGCGCATAGAGGTCAGAGCCGTGTGGAGATAAGAGACGGTGCGGTCGAACGAACGACGAGCGCGGTTCCCCCGCTCCTTCCGGCGCTGGCTTCCCGCTTCCTTGCTTGCGCGTGGGAGAGATAAGAGACTGTGCGAACGAGCGACGAGCGCGGTTATTGGCAGAGAAGTGCCCCCCCCCCCCCCCTGCTCCCTCCGGCGCTGGCTTTCCGCTTCCTTGCTTGCGCGTGGGAGATTGAGTGCGTTCGCTCTCCGTGATAGCGCCCGTCCCCGCACGCTGCCTCTGGGGCATACGGCGCGCGGCGAAGATTTTATCTATACAGAACCTCACGGCGACGGCGACGCCGACGGCAGAAATCCGGTTGAAGTGTCCATATAATTGCTATCGCAATAAAAAGTAGGTCAACGGAGGAATGGGGTGCGAAGAGGAGTTCTCGTTAGCGGTGGTTGTATATAGCTTTGGTCAATGACTGTTCTCTGGGAACGTGGTACAAAAGAGTGTGGAACGCGCTAGGAACACCACCGCCCGTGGACGCCGCGCCCATTCTTTTAGAGCCAGGCATTGTATAGCCATCCTCTAAGTGTTTAAAAAAATGTCACAGTTTCGCCCTAAGGGCGAAGCAATGAATGCGATAGCAACACAGCAATGTCATACGTAGTAAGGTGAGCGGCTTTGGTAACAATATGAATTGTAGTAAACATGAGCTGATTAAGTAAGCAGGTGTGCTGCGGCGTAAGTAGACCGACATGAAGAGAGACTCGATCACCACGAGAAGGCGCGTGTGAAACCGTGATGTTGATGAGAAGCGCTTCCCGTGGGCAGCGCGTGCGAAGGGACACACCTGTAGTGCTGCACTGCCGATCCGGGCAGCATTGCATGTGTAGCGTGCGTTGGAAAATGTGGCCCGACTATTACTAACTGAATGAACAAGCGTGGTGTGAGCGCGCACAAACAAACAGGAATAGATCACACTGAACGACTGCAGACAACGACTGTCAAAACGCTGGCAGCGAGCGTATATACGCCGAAGCGGGGAAGGTACGTGCGGTCTATCGCTTCAACGGAAACTGAGCGGCGTATACAGGGCGCATAAAGGTCAGAGCCGTGTGGAGATAAGAGACGGTACGGACGAGCGCGGTTGTTGGCAGCGTAGAAGTGCGCCCCCCCCCCCCCCCCCGCGCTCCCTCCGGCGCTGGCTTCCCGCTTCCTTGCTTGCGCGTGGGTGATTGAGTGCGTTCGCTCTCCGTGAAGCGCGCGTCCCGCATTCTTCCGCTCGGGCATACGGCGCGCGGCGAAGATTTTATCTATAGGGGACCTCACGGCGACGGCGACGGCGACGGCAGAAATCCGGTAGAAGTGTCCATATAATTGCTATCGCAATAAAAATACCCCATTGTGCTACTCGGAGCCGGCACCGAAGCCTCTTTCCCGAGTACGTTGCGAAGGGGTCAGTTTACCATTTTGTAGCCATATTCAACATAGCAAATCCCTATTACAGCTAAACCCCAACATAGCAAATATGAGCAGAGCGCCAGCTTCACTTGACTTCCCTCTTCACAAGGTGGAAGGGCTTTGACCTATTTTTTGTGGTGCTATCTGCATATTTCTGATAAGCTACAGGCTATATATTGTTTGCTGCCCTTACTCTACCCCTTTGTTTATACCACATGCACTTGTCTGTTTGGTTTGTACTTAAAGATATTTCATTCTTAAGATGCTCGTTACAGATTTGCGTATGACACTGAACCTTTTCTGCCTTTTGTCAGTTTGATTTTGTTATTTTGTTTGCTGGGATTTTTTTACATTCTTCTTTCAAGTTATACTTTCACGTAGTAGTGACGGTGAACAAAACAGTCGCAAAACTGTGAATGACAAAACGGACATTATTGGGCGAACCTTTGCCCATAAGAGCAAGTTGCACTCTAAGCACAACGATAGCCGCGGACACGGTCGGCGATCGTCGAAATCTGATCAGCGGCGAAACGCGTCGGCTTTTATACATGAATAATCGAAGGTTCCAGATTAATCCCTGATGCCCGCGTGTCTTCCAGAAAGTATTAGACAATTCGCGTCGCTCATACAATCAGATTACATAAGCGTCAGCGACAACAGAAAATAGATAGAAGCATTGATAACGCTCGAGAAACTTCCGATACATGCAGGCGCATCCTGTGCCTAGCGATAAAGTGTAACATTTGTTAGCCGCTGAAAGATAAACATGTGCATGCGTCAATACGTTCTGATCAAACCATTTCATTTTCATCATGTTTGTATATTAATGTCGCGCGGTCCCGATACAGTTACCGACTACGGGACCTCCTTCTCTAGATGAAGGTTACAATCCTCTAATTCTGAACTAATAAATGTATGATTCTGAGATGGTCGACGACGTAACTTTAAATGCTACAAGCAGTTGCCCGCAAATCTTGAAGAAGCTTCCTGCTGTTTTTCTACTTCGACCTACTTCGACTATTCAATGGTATAACGTCAGTTACCGAAAAAATTAACCTTGGTCGGCATCTGTTTTCTCTTCTAGTGATGATTCTTCCTCAGCAGACGAGATTTCGTCATACCCTCGATTTTTAGAGCGATCTAGCCCCCGTATGCATCCCCCGCATGCGTGCCTAGTGTGTGTGTGGGGGGGGGGGGGGATCCCCTGGGCGGATACGTCCGTAGACTCCGTATCACGGCGCGTAGACAGAAATGGCGAGCGGTAAGGGAAAGGGCGGAGAGAGTTTGGCGATGGCGCGGCAGCAATATAGGGGGGGGACAGTGTGGCTACGGCGTCTGTACACGGAGCTTGCGCGACTCGCGTCGGGGGTGCCGACGCAGCTGCAGCAGCGGTTGGGGCAGATGCATGGGAGGTGCGGTGATCCCAAAAGTGCGAAGACGCGCCCTCCACGTGCGACCTTTTCCAACTAACATGTCACACGAACATCACAATGGCCGGCACCTGGTGCGCGTGGAAGCTCCAGCCCGACATTATGGCAATAAAGTAGCTGTATACCACGTGGACGCTTCCGGTCCTCACCACGGGGGATTGTACACGGCGGCGGTACCAACACAACAGCAACACAGTTAACGCCCTCACTTTTAGAGCCCCCAATGCAAACACGATGGAGAAGTTGCCATCGCTATCGCGGCTTCACATTCCCATTCAAAATACATAATGACCGACTCGCGAGGGGCCTGTCGGAACGTCGAACAAGGCTGGACCCCCTTTCTAGCTCATCATATCTACCGAAAATGCAAACGTGATACGGATGCAGCGCACCGTTACCTTATATGGTGCCCTGCTCATCAGGGGTAGCAGGAAACGAGACAGCGACGCAGCCACCCGCGCGCTCTCTCACCGGGCTGTTTGCTCCTCCCCACCCAATCACGAACCCGATTTTAATCCGGCCTATACATTTAGAGATATCAAAAGATACTATCAAGACAGTCATCACCTTTACCCACGCTCATGTAAAGGCCTTAGGAAGTAGGATGAGCGGCTCTTCTCCGCATTCTCACCAATACATTGCTGTGCCCGGCAGTTCAAAAATTGTGAACCCTCCTTTAGTGGCAACTGTTCACACTGTAGTTCAGTGTCTTCAGACACCTATCACATGGTGTGGGCCTGCCCTCCAACCCGGCTATTCCCCCCATCCGCAACCCAACCCGGGAGAACTGGCAGGCGATCCTGCTCGGCTGCCATGACTTACAGGCACAACAAGCCTTAGTCGGGCGCGCTCGGGTGGCGGCTACCGCCACTGAGGTCCCCAACTAGGGACCTACACCTAGTATGTGTATGGATCAGTCCCTTACGGGATGGTCCAAGCATACTCCTGTCCATCCATAGCCTAATAAATGTTTTCACCACCACCACCCACCACGGCGGCGCTTGTGCCGGCGTAGTATGATGCCGTTTAAAAAAGCTGTATGATTTCATAATTGATGCCACCCATGCGTGCAACCTAAACAGCTTCGCTTGTAATCCGTCCCCGTATAGATGTTGCGGCCCCACGAATTTTTGGACTATTGTATTTTGCAGTTTGTGTGTAAAATTACAAATCACAATAAAGAGAGAGCAGTTCCAAGTGCAGCACGGCATGAGTGCGCTTTTCAGTTTTGTTGCAATAACTTATGTCGCCTTGCACTTTCTCATAGACGCCGGTTGAAGCCTTGGGACCAATTTTGCAGGTAAGCACACATTTCTATTTTTTCACAGGAATTCAATACGGGAACAGAACTATGTGCTGTGAGTTATAGGTATGAACTTAATAACGTAAATTCTGGAAAAAGCAGAACGCGTCGAAAGTTAATTTCACTGTAGCAAAACCACTCCCTCGTAAGTTGAAAAAGAAAATTTGGCTGTTTTAGCAAAATGTGGCGAAGAAGTGATAGTGATAGCAAGGTTTAGCGTCACTCCAGAACTGCTAGCACGGTGCACTAAAAATGCGCGGCTGTGACATGGTTCCACGTAACACACAAGGCAACTGCTTGACGGAATGAGCATCGCCCTGGGCAGCTACCGGGTGTCTCTCAACGCTGGCTTGATGACCGCCATCAGTGGCGGTGGAGGCATCGCACCTCGATGGTGCACGACATGAAACCGACGGGACACCATCCGCCTTATTTAGCACCTAGTGAAATACTAAAGAGACACTAATGGAAAGTATTAGGTCGAGCTGGACAGACAGAATATTCGTCTAGAAGTCTATCATGGTTTTCTGCATGCCGATATATGAATTTTTTGCCTAGGAAATTGCCGTGAAAGCTCTCTGTGCTGCTTCCCAATTTTAACCACCCGCGCCAATGCGGAAGATGACGTTATCTCCACGTGACCCCCCTCCATGTCGTTTTGTCTTTGTAGACTATTTATTTAGACTTAGCTCTATATACCACGCGTACGGCTTGACGTGTGTAGGTGTTCAGCTTGCGTGAGTCACTCGGTCGTTCCTCTTGGGTTCAGGTTACCATTACGGCCACTTGAGCGTCCGCTGGCGGAGTCGGCAGGGTTGTCAATTGCCACACGTTACCGCCTCGGCCGATGTAAACTGAGAAAAGCGATGCCGTTCGCAGTGGGGGTCACGGCCGTTCTCTGTGAATCAGGTGCTGACGCCCCACATAAGAGGTGCCACTGTCTACAACAGATGGCGCCATTCCGATTTTCTATTTTCGTAATTTTCTCGCCCACAAAAGCTCTGTTTTCATTACAAATGTAGAAATCGTTATTACAGAAGCATAATGTTTCAATCTAGCTCGATTTCATATTTGCGTTTAGTGTCCAGTTAAACAACTCCCTGCTACTTTCGGACCAGTGGACAGATATCAGCTCAGCAGGAACGCTTGTGCATAGTACGTGTGCGCGCAACTCCCACGCCTGTAGTGGATCCCGATGCAGAAAGCGTTTCAGGTTCAGCCACCGAGCCGATTGAGCAGCGCGTTCTCGGTGCGCCCACTTAGCTTTGTCGATCTTGCAGCCACACGCATTACGTGTCTCTGAAGGCCATCTGATACTTGAAGGAGATCTTTACTGTACGTTCCACATGGACCCTCTTTGCATATGCTCCGCCAGCCATGAACATTAGCTTCAGTATAACCATAATGGATATTTTACTAAATAGCGGAACGTGTCATAAACATTAATGGAATAACGTGTCACTATTCATTGGTCTGCGGCAGTTGTAGCGGCATGTACCTGACCCTCCCTCATTGTTCCGTAACGCCTCTCGGGTGATTCGTTGATTAGGGTGAACAAAACGTCCGGCATTTAAATTTTGCCTTCCATTCAGACCAATCACTGTGATAAAACCGAGTAAGTTAAGGTCTAAAGATGCTGACTATTGGCAATACTAAAGTGGCTCTTAATACGTAGTTGATTTAATCGTGTCACGGCTTGTCATCCGCTCGCCGTCGGCGCGAAGTCGTCGACGGGATAACAGCCGGTTGGTCGTCCCGTGCTCA